>NW_021145249.1:329537-394537 GCF_900634775.1 Gouania willdenowi | reverse complement strand
TTCAGCCTTGGTTCCATCAGACCATAACACAATTCCCCCCATGCATTTGGGAGACTTCAAAGGTGTTTTTGCAAAATGAAGCCAGGCTTGGATGTTTCTCTTGGTAAGATAAGGCTTCTTTCTTGCCACCCTACCCCATAGCCCAGACATATGAAGAAGAGAGAAGATTTTTGTCACATGTACTACACAGCCAGTACTTGCCAGAAATTCCTGCAACTGTTGTGCAATGTTTTCTCCACTTGATGATGACTGTCTTCACTGTGTTCCATGTTATTTTTAATTCATTTGGAATTATTTTGTACCCTTCACCTGACTGATATCTTTGAACAATGAGATCCCACTGATGCTTTGGAAGCTCTCTGTGGACCATGGCTTGTGCTGGAAGATGTGGCTACAAAAATGTGAGGAAAAGCTACTAGAACATCTGAACTTTATTTGGGTTTAATCAAAGGCACTTTAAATGGTGCAGGTGTGTGCTGACTCCATGTTAACATGAGTTTGAATGTGATTGGTTAAATCTGAACACAGCCCCGTCCCCAGTTACAGACCCCTTTCCAAAAAATTTGAATGTCATGGAAAAGTTGTTTAATTTCCATAATTCCATTGAAAAAGTTAAACTTTCATAGATTAGATTCAGGGCCCACAATTGAAATGATTTCAAGTATTTATTTGTTTATTTTTACATAATTGTAGTCAGGAAACAACAGAACACAGCACCCAAATCATGACTGACTGTGGATATTTCACACTGGACCTCAAGCAGCTTGGGTTCTGTTCATCACCTGTCTTTCTCCAAACCCTTGGAACTTGATTACTGAATGAAAGGCACACTTTACTTTCATCAGAAAAGAGGACCATGAACCACTGGCCAACAGTCCAGTCTTTCTTTTTCCTCTTTTTTTCTGCAAAAACTGAGAAGTAAATGGCGATTTTTTCACAGTATTCTAAATTTTTCAAATTCTGTTTTTGTGGGTTTTATGAGCTGGAAGCCCAAATTATGTAAAAATAAACAAATAAATACTTGAAATTGTTTAGACTGTGGGCCCTGAATCTATAATCTATGAAAGTTTAACTTTTTGAATAAAATTATGGAAATCAAACAACTTTTCCATGATATTCTAATTTTTTGGAAAGGGTCTGTATAAGATGGTGCGCAGACTTTTGCAACCTCATTCTTTCAATTTTTTTTTAATTTTTACTTCATCTCCCTGAAATGTATCAGTATGTTTTTCAATTGCATTGTGCAGGTTATAGGTCACATTAAAGGTGGAAAATACTGTGAAATTATTTATTTATATTGTCTCTCCTCAGCTTACTCTCCATTATCGTTTTGAAGCCCTCTCATCCGAAAATAGAGACAAACTAGTCCAACTGAGCGACTGAAACAACCACCAGGAAAACGTCTCCACCACTGCTGGGACTGAATTCCCATCAGTCCAAATCCTCCAAAGCCCATCTAAAACTTCTCAGAGCAGCAGTACAGAGACACTCTGGTTCCACATACAGCCATCGACAAACACCGCTCTACTCAATGCATCAATGCTGGCCGACCACGACGACGGAGGCTCCCCATCAGCCAGCCGTAACCCGCTTACCATCAGATGCTCCTGGTCAGCGTAACAGGTTCACACACATTCCTTGTTACTCATTATTGGTGATTAAATAACTAGGAACATTGGATTATTTAATGACATCACACACTGTATTCCAGGTGCTACAGTTCACACTATCTGAGACAAACTGAACCAAATGCTACCCACGCTGCCACCAACTGTTACTAAAATAGTGTTACATGTAGAAACAAACAACGTGAATGGATGTGAACCATGAGTGAGTTTAACCTTCCCTCACCAAAGAACAAACAGTACATGGATTGATGTCGTATGTGTTTGTCTGTTCTGTCTTTGATGGAATATATATGTATTATTATTATTATTATTATTATTATTATTAATAAATGTCTGACTGCCGTAAGGAGCCGAGGCAACGATTTATCAAGTGAACGTGATGCCGTCATCAACTACAGCCATTATAATGAAGATCTCTGTCATCATCCATATCTGTCAAGTTTAGAATTTGAAAGGGAAATTTTCTGGCGCCCATTACGAGCCGTCCCACCCGCTCAACCAAGCAGTATCCCTTATATTTTAATATAGATGTACAATAAATCTAAAATACCCACTTGTCGACCACTTACTAAATACAATTATATGATTATAATCTGGTAGGTTGACCTTTATTAACAATGAAATACTGTGAACATTCCTACTAGGGCTGGTGATATGGACTAAAACTCATATCTCAATATATGTTCTCAAAATGGTGATATATGATATAAATCTTGGTAATTTTATCAAATAAAGTCTGACTAGAAAAACAATTCTGGGTTAAATTTGCTGATGCTAAATGCTACACAGGGACATTTATTAGCAAACAGCTGATCAATATGTGTCACTCATTAATCATCTAACTGAGCTTTACATGTTGTTCTGAGAAGTAAAAGCAGCAACTGCTAAAACTAGTATTTTGATACATAATAAGCTATGATATATACATATATATATAGATATATGAAATATTATAGTTTTCTATATCGCCAAAATAGAAAACTCGATACAACTTGAATCTCGATATATCGTCCAGCTCTAATTCCTAAATTATAAAACAGTCTAAATAAAAACATAAATGTGTATATGAAGCACATGTGTTTATTTAATATACTTACAGTTTATATACAAGTCAACACATTGCATATTTATTATTAATTTCACGTTGCTTGTCTTTAAGTCAGACATTTACATTTTATTTTCATTAGACATTTTACTATAATTTCTCATACTCACTCATGTGGTTCTCTGGTATTCACTAATGACTTATTAGACACATTTATTACAGACTTTACATTCTTCAACACTTTATACAGCAGTGTATATTTGTGGAGCTTGTGAATGGCTGATTTTTCATGGTGACTTCCGCGGTGGTAAACGTTAAAATCTCAGTTATTAATCTAACAGAACGTGTAACTGTGTCCCATCCTGATGGTCTTTAGGAAGATAAACTCTGTGTCACATTTCACAACATATTTACACCAGTTCTTTGTTTTTTTTGCCGGAACATCTTCATTCATGCATATCTTTTCTGAGTTCCACCAAGCCAGGCCATTTCAAGTGGCAGTTCTCACGAGGCTAGTGACGGCGTTCGGTTTAGTAAAGCATCTTTTATTTATTACATAAAAATACGGGAAATTTACAGGAAAATACTAATACGGGAAGATGGCGGGAAAGAGGGGTAAAATATGGCAGTTTCCCGGCCAAAACGAGATACTTGACAGGTATACTCATCATCTAGTATCCATAGAAACACACTAAAGCATTGATCTCTTTGTTAAGACAAATAAAGTTGTATAGCTGCATGTACCTGTTCTTCTTCTTCTGATTTTTTTAGTGGTAGTTTCCTCTTCCTCTTCTTCTGTATTGTTGGAGGCAATTTGATTATAAATGCATTTTATTAATGGTAAATGGTAAATGGACTTGATTTATATAGCGCTTTACATCTTGCCCAAGGACACTTCGACACATAGTCAGGTACTGGGATCGAACCCCCAACCTCTCGATCAGAAGAAGACCCACTACCACCTGAGCCACGGTCTCCCACAGTGAAACTACAGATAAAACACAGAGCCTATGAGTGTTCATCAATGTCAAACCTCATGTGTTCTGTTTGCTCTAATTAATAAAAGTTATTAATATAATAATATAGTACATGGTGTGAGTAAATGATGTAACAGGTTATAAACACAGCGTTGACAGAACAAGCTGAAAAGAACACTTAGAATGTGCTGACATGGCTTATTGTCAACTATTGGAGGATTTGGAGAGCTGTGCTCTCTGCAGGAGAACGTCTAAAGGCTCCTCCCCCAAAATATAGTGACTGATTAATGCTGTGATTGTAAATGTTGGAGCGACAGACAACGTGCACTAAAGCCATCCCAGTGCACATCCAGCTGCTGTCTGAGCCTCCATTGGTGAGTGTTACAATGATTAGAAATGATTGATCAACCTCTGATGATTTATTACAACATCTCTATGGGTCATAGAGGGATACGGTTACGTACTGAGTCGTTGTTCAGGATGTTTGTTTATTAGTTGATCCTTGATTTCATTTATAGCTTTGGTCAGAATCCACTGGAAAAAGTCTGTTCACACATTCTGAACCTCCTATCTTCAAATAAGGTCTATTATTTTTTCAGTGATAAACATTGAATGAGGTCAAACTGACATCAAGAATAATAGGATGGTTAAAAGGATAGCTGCTACCATATATGGTCAATTGGAGGCGTGTCTTAATGTAAATGATCCTGAACGTGTGCTAGTTTTAGAACAGGTGGGATTAATCAACACTGCTGTGTGTACGACATCTGTCCACACGCTTCATAAATACTGATTCTTTTTGTACTGGTGCACATTCTACATTTCATTGGTCTGAACGTATTTAGAACCAGTTCTATGAAAGGATCAATAAATGAGGCCCCTGGACCATCAGGAAGACAACCAGCAACCTTCTTTATGTGGACTCACTGTGGGTCAGTAGATGGACCTCCTTTGAAGTAAATGGGTCTGTCCATGGACTGGTCACTTCTAAAGGACACACAGCTGGGTCCAGGTCCACGTCCAGGTTCAGGTGTGAGCTGCTTCCTGGTCCTTGAACACACACACACACACACACACACACACACACACACACACACACACACACACACACAGTGTAACACTGATGTACAGAGGTGTGAGTGCTGAGCTCTGACGTGGTCTCACCTCTGATCTTCAGTCTGGATCTCATGTTGTTCCTTCACCGTGTCCTGATCCATCTCCACGTCATGAGATGATGAGCTGAAAATATGAGTGTGAGACAGACAGCGCTACCTGAGTATCATGGTAAAGAGTGAAAACACACAATAGAGAAGATAAAAGATGTCAAAGCTATGAGTTTCACAACAAATATCTGGAGCTCTGAAGTTTAACAGCACACTGACTGGATGAGAGTTAGTGCTATACACTGTGATGCTAATGCTAAATGCTACACACTGTGATGCTAATGCTAAATGCTACACACTGTGATGCTAACGCTAAATGCTACACACTGTGATGCTAACGCTAAATGTTACACACTGTGACGCTAACGCTAAATGCTACACACTGTGATGCTAACGCTAAATGCTACACACTGTGATACTAACGCTAAATGTTACACACTGTGATGCTAACGCTAAATGCTACACACTCTGATGCTAACGCTAAATGCTACACACTGTGATGTTAACGCTAAATGCTACACACTGTGAGGCTAACGCTAAGTGCTACACACTCTAATGCTAACGCTAAATGCTACACACTGTGATGCTAACGCCAAATGCTACACACTGTGATGCTAACGCTAAACGCTACACACTGTGATGCTAACGCTAAATGTTACACACTGTGATGCTAACGCTAAATGCTACACACTCTGATGCTAACGCTAAATGCTACACACTGTGATGTTAACGCTAAATGCTACACACTGTGAGGCTAACACTAAGTGCTACACACTCTAATGCTAACGCCAAATGCTACACATTGTGATGTTAACGCTAAATTCTACACACTGTGATGCCAACGGTAAATGCTACACACTGTGATGCTAACGCTAAATTCTACACACTGTGATGCCAGCGCTAAATGCTACACACTGTGATGCTAACGTTAAATGCTACACACGCTGATGCTAACGCTAAATGCTACACATTGTGATGCTAACGCAAAATTCTACACACTGTGATGCCAACGCTAAATGCTACACACTATGATGCTAATGCTAAATGCTACACACTGTGAAGCTAACACTAAATACTATACACTGTGATGCCAACGCAAAATGCTACACAGTGTGATGCTAACGGTAAATGCTACACACTGTGATGCTAACGCTATGTGCTACACACTGTGATGCTAACTCTAAATGCTACACACTGTGATGCTAACGGTAAATGCTACACACTGTGATGCTAACGCTGTAAGCTACACACTGTGATGCTAATGCTATATGCTACACACTGTGATGCTAACTCTAAATGCTTCACACTGTGATGCCAACTCTAAACGCTACACACTGTGATGCTAATGGTAAATGCTACACACTGTGATGCTAACGCTATATGCTACACACTGTGATGCTAACTCTAAATGCTACACACTGTGATGCGAATGCTTCACAAATTATTACCGAGTAACGTTTTCTAGCTCGCTATAAAAACGTGAACTGGTACATATCTCGGTCAAAATAAATGCTAACAACACCAAATCTGAGATCCTTCGTTGGCATGTGACTGTGGGGGTATGCACCAAATTTGAATAATTTAGGCCACCAGGGGGCACTGCAAATGTGGAATATTTATATCTCTTAAAATGCCAATTTTTACCACATTTGATGGGTACGATCTTGGGTCCCTCCTGATGCCATATCTCAAAGTTATTCGTGATTGGTCAAAATGGGCGTGGCTTATTACATCATAACATATAAATGCAATTTATTTCAGATGAATTATTATTTTGAGGGCTGTGAAGTTTACACGGTAGATATACAAGACTACAAAGACCACCCATACCAAAAATTGCACCACTCGGTGGGGGGGTCTCTGTGGCTCTGGGTTACCCTACTCCTGCTAGGTGTTGAAACTCTCATTGATCCCCCTTACTTTTATTTATAATGTATTTTAATTTAATTAAATTATTTAATTGATTAACGTATTTTTACCTAATTCTCTTTTCTTTCTCTCATTTTCCTTCTCTTCTCTCAATCTATTGTGCATATATATATATATATATATATATATATATATATACATATATATATATATGCCTCCAATTGGAGGGTCAGTCACTTGGTACCAGTGACAATTGCTGGATTCAAGCGGTATTGCAGGAGTTACAAGTTGGCTATTCTCCAAAAGTCACATGTACAGATAGAATAGAATGTCCTGGTTTGATGACACACACATACAGATGTGATTACAGACACACAGAATGAATTACACACAGAAAACTATGTTTATAAATCCTAATTCTACACACGTTTGTATTACACACACACACACACATAGTTTTGTTACAATAATGGCCTCATACAGTAAATGGACTTGATTTATATAGAGCTTTATAACCACAATGAAGCAGTCTCAAGGCGCTTTACATATCAGCTCATTCACCCACACATTCACACACCAATGAGACAGGACTGCCAGGCACTTGTCGACCACTGGGAGCAACTTAGGGTTCAGTGTCTTGCCCAAAGACACTTCGACACATAGTCAGGTACTGGGATCGAACCCCCAACCTCTCGATCAGAAGACGACCCACTACCACCTGAGCCACGGTTGCCCACAGTGAAACTACAGATAAAACACAGAGCCTATGAGTGTTCATCTATGTTAAACCTCATGTGTTCTGTTTGCTCTAATTAATAAACGTTATTAATATAATAATATAGTACATGATGTGAGTAAATGGTGTAACAGGTTATAACTACAGCGTTGACAGAACAAGCTGAAAAGAACACTTGGAATGTGCTGACATGGCTTATTGTCAACTATTGGAGGATTTGGAGAGCTGTACTCTCTGCAGGAGAACGTCTAAAGATGGAGCTGATCTGTGGCTCCTCCCCCAAAATATAGTGACTGATTAATGCTGTGATTGTAAATGTTGGAGCGACAGACAACGTGCACTAAAGCCATCCCAGTGCACATCCAGCTGCTGTCTGAGCCTCCATTGGTGAGTGTTACAATGATTAGAAATGATTGATCAACCTCTGATGATTTATTACAACATCTCTATGGGTCATAGAGGGATACGGTTACATACTGAGTCGTTGTTCAGGATGTTTGTTTGTTAGTTGATCCTTGATTTCATTTATAGCTTTGGTCAGAATCCACTGGAAAAAGTCTGTTCACACATTCTGAACCTCCTATCATCTTTAAATAAAGTCTATTATTTTTTCAGTGATAAACATTGAATGAGGTCAAATTGACCCCAAGAATAATAGGAGGGTTAAAGGGATTGCTGCTACCATATATGGTCAATTGGAGGCGTGTCTTAATGTAAATGATCCTGAACGTGTGCTAGTTTTAGAACAGGTGGGATGAATCAACACTGCTGTGTGTACGACCTCTGTCCACACGCTTCATAAATACTGATTCTTTTTGTACTGGTGCACATTCTACATTTCATTGGTCTGAACGTATTTAGAACCAGTTCTATGAATGGATCAATAAATGAGGCCTCTGGACCATCAGGAAGACAACCAGCAACCTTCTTTATGTTGACTCACTGTGGGTCAGTAAATGGACCTCCTTTGAAGTAAATGGGTCTGTCCATGGACTGGTCACTTCTAAAGGACACACAGCTGGGTCCAGGTCCAGGTCCAGGTTCAGGTGTGAGCTGCTTCCTGGTCCTTGAACACACACACACACACACACACACACACACACACACACACACACACACACACACACACACACACAGTGTAACACTGATGTACAGAGGTGTGAGTGCTGAGCTCTGACGTGGTCTCACCTCTGATCTTCAGTCTGGATCTCATGTTGTTCCTTCACCGTGTCCTGATCCATCTCCACGTCATGAGATGATGAGCTGAAAATATGAGTGTGAGACAGACAGCGCTACCTGAGTATCATGGTAAAGAGTGTAAACACACATTAGAGATGATAAAAGATGTCAAAGCTCTGAGTTTCACAACAAATATCTGGAACTCTGGAAGTTTAACAGCACACTGACTGGATGAGAGTTAGTGCTATACACTGTGATGCTAATGCTAAATGCTACACACTGTGATGCTAATGCTAAATGTTACACACTGTGATGCTAACGCTAAATGCTACACACTGTGATGCTAACGCTAAATGTTACACACTGTGATGCTAACGCTAAATGCTACACACTCTGATGCTAACGCTAAATGCTACACACTGTGATGTTAACGCTAAATGCTACACACTGTGAGGCTAACGCTAAGTGGTACACACTCTAATGCTAACGCTAAATGCTACACATTGTGATGTTAACGCTAAATTCTACACACTGTGATGCCAACGCTAAATGCTACACAGTGTGATGCTATCGGTAAATGCTACACACTGTGATGCTAACGCTATGTGCTACACACTGTGATGCTAACTCTAAATGCTACACACTGTGATGCTAACGGTAAATGCAACACACTGTGATGCTAACGCTATAAGCTACACACTGTGATGCTAACTCTAAATGCTACACACTTTGATGCCAACTCTAAATGCTACACACTGTGATGCTAACGCTATATGCTACACACTGTGATGCTAACTCTAAATGCTTCACACTGTGATGCCAACTCTAAATGCTACACACTGTGATGCTAATGGTAAATGCTACACACTGTGATGCTAACGCTATATGCTCCACACTGTGATGCTAACTCTAAATGCTAAACACTGTGATGCTAACGGTAAATGCAACACACTGTGATGCTAACGCTATAAGCTACACACTGTGATGCTAACTCTAAATGCTACACACTTTGATGCCAACTCTAAATGCTACACACTGTGATGCTAACGCTATATGCTAAACACTGTGATGCTAACTCTAAATGCTTCACACTGTGATGCCAACTCTAAATGCTACACACTGTGATGCTAATGGTAAATGCTACACACTGTGATGCTAACGCTATATGCTCCACACTGTGATGCTAACTCTAAATGCTACACACTGTGATGCCAACTCTAAATGCTAAACACTGTGATGCTAACTCTAAATGCTACACACTGTGATGCCAACTCTAAATGCTACACACTGTGATGCTAACTGTAAATGCTACACACTGTGATGCTAACTCTAAATGCTACACACTGTGATGCCAACTCTAAATGCTATACACTGTGATGCGAATGCTTCACAAATTATTACCGAGTAACGTTTTCTAGCTCGCTATAAAAACGTGAACTGGTACATATCTCGGTCAAAATAAATGCTAACAACACCAAATCTGAGATCCTTAGTTGGCATGTGACTGTGGGGGTATGCACCAAACTTGAATAATTTAGGCCACCAGGGGCCACTGCAAATATGGAATATTTATATCTCTTAAAATGCCAATTTTTACCAAATTTGATGGGTATGATCTTGGGTCCCTCCTGATGCCATATCTCAAAGTTATTCGTTACTGGTCAAAGTGGGCGTGGCTTATTACATCATAACATATAAATGCAATTTATTTCAGCTGAATTATTATTTTGAGGGCTGTGAAGTTTACACGGTAGATATAGAAGACCACAAAGACCACTCATACCAAAAATTACGCCACTCGGTGGGGGGGGGGCTCTGTGGCTCTGGGTTAGCCTACTCCTGCTAGGTGTTGAAACTATCATTGATCCCCCTTACTTTTATTTATGATGTATTTTAATTTAATTAAATTATTTAATTGATTAATGTATTTTTGCTTAATTCTCTTTTCTTTCTCTCATTTTCCCTTTCTTCTCTCAATCTATTGTGCATATATATATATATATATATATATATATATGTGTCTGAATTTAAAGCAATTTAAACATAAATACATAAAGTTTATCTTCTTGAAGCATAAATGTTAAATGGATAAAATTGTATATATGTGTGTATATACATGTGTATGTGTGGAGACATGAATGTATAGTTGATTACATAAATTGTATTATATAGCTATATACCAATTAATTTTGTGTATATACTTTATATATGAATATTTATAGTGTAAATAGGTGTATATTATAAGAAGATGATATGTATAGTACTAGATATTACATGTGGTAGGATCATATAATTATATACTTCCTCCTACTCCTTTTAGAACATGTACAGTTTTCACCAGTAGGATTTTTATACCATTTGTTCTCTTTGATTTGTTTGATGTATTTTTATTTTTTCTTATTATTATTATTATTATTTTTTTTTTCATTATCATTCCTTTCCCCAGGGGCATCGGACTGGGGTGGTAAAGGGGTCTGAGTACCCAGGGCCCAGGGCAAGGGGTGGGGGGCCCTCAGAAGTCTGCTTATTATATATATATATATATATGCATTTGAAACATTTTTAGATTATTTAAATATGTAGGAAACTAAACCACATCAAGCGTAAAGCTTCCCCCTTTGCTAGCAGGAATTAACCAAGGAGCCTGTTTTTGTGTTGTCATCGAACTGTTTACACACAACTGCCCCCGCAACTTTGAGATGCAGAGCTAACCCCACTATGTGGTCTTTGAACTCAATACCGGAGCCGCAGAGACTGAACCAACTATTTGAAGTACTCAGTACGAACCCTTCTTTTTGCGATTCCCCACGGGGGGGGGGCTTCTCCCCTTCTTGCCAAACAAAAGGACCGGAGAACCCAAGGACAGTTTCCCCCTATATCACCTCTCTGCAATATTTAGGACCAAAAGAAGAACATCCCTCTTCCCCCCTTTTTTTAAACAGATACTGTGGGATGCTGTAAGTTCAAAGAACGGTCCCAATGCCCTCTGACCCCCTGTGGTGAGATGTCACAGGAGGACACTTACCAGGCCCCGTAACTGAGATGTCTCCCAGGTAAGAAGGGAGAACAAAGAAATTGTATTATGTTTGAAAAGTTAGAAATGAGAACAACGAACATGTGTTTGACTGAAAAATTACAAATGAAAACATTTTTGGAATGATTTCTACAGAAATTGAAATTGCAAATATTGCCTGTTCAATCACACTCATTTCATGTAATTCAATAACCAACAGAATGTTATTTTAAAGTGTTTATCATTTAAAAGTGCTTAAAAATACCAGAAAACATCACAAAAGTTAGTTTGAGGTATTTACTGCGACCATATAGTTAAGAGGAGGCATAACATGATTTTTGACATTTATGTGTATGAGTAATTACAAGTAAAATGCATTAATTAGTTCCTAAAGTGATTCGAGGCTAATTCCTAGTCGTGTTTGGTATCAAACTCTTTCATTATAGATGATATTTCAAGATATGATGTTGAAAAGATGTTTTGAAATATGTGGAATTAATTATTAGGCATTCTTTTATGTTTAGAATCATCCCTTGTTGTTTGTCACTCCATTCATTCACATATACACTTGAGACACACCCACAAGCTGAAAGCAGAGACATTGACCAATCACCGACATGATCACAGAATGATCCACCAAGACGCCACCTCCAAAATGCATCCACAAACTCCCTTTAAAAAAAGAACAGAAACGTCAGTTTTTTGGACGCGGGCGTTCATGCTCACCCGTGTTCCCTCATGTTCCAATCTTTTCATTTATTTCATTTTATTTTTAGTTGAAACAGTTAGATTTTGGAGTTAACAGCTACTTGGTTCGGACGAATCCGGCACCTAGTGACGTGCGTAACAGCCGAAAGGAAGCCCGGCCCGCGACCCACTGTGGTTAGCCAAGAGCCATTATCTAAGCCAGCTGCGAAGGCCTAACCGCCCGGATCGGCTGAAGGGGCTACACTCTGTTGAACCGAAACAGAACCAACGGTGGCACGTCCGGCTGTATTTTTTCAAACAGCACCTCCAGGTCCAACCCTGACACCAGCTTCAAGGTACAAGAACGAACTTTCATCAGCAACTTCACCCACAATAGATCACATACATATCTCCATAACTACAAACTTACACGCACTAACAACATGCTACACACACAGTACATCTCATTCATGTTTGTTCGTCTCCCCTTTGTCCGTCCTCCTCTCTTCGTTATGAGCTCTCTTTATTTTATTCTTTGATTTTATGATCTTATTATTCGAATATGTATCCTGCATTTTTATTCAATATTTAGTAGACTAGCTTTCTCCTAGCATAGTGATTTCACTTTATTACATAAAATCCTCACATTTATTAGCCTAGAAATGCATTTTATCATGATTTAATTATCCCATTTCAATTGATATTTTGACTGTGTTAATTGTTGACTTTTGAATAAAAGTTTAAACATAATCTTTGATTCCTCTGATTCATTAAAGCTGTGATGATGGTGTAGATGTTGCTGGTAGAATTCATTTTTCCCTGGTTTCACATTGATGAGTTTAGTCTAAAACTTAGACATATTTCTCCTGTTAAAAGGAGTGGCACCCCGCAAATTTGAAGTAATATTAATAATCATAATTAATATTCCTAGTTATATAACCCATTAATAATAACTCATCTCCTCCTACATATTTCTGACACCTCCAGATGGGACAGCTGAAGCCATGAACACAGCGTTAATGAATAATCATTGAATCAAAAGCCGGTCTAAAAACTGAACACTCCAGTTGCCAGATTGGTTCGGAAGCCGCCGAGCCCCGACCAATGTTGTATTCTAAGCAAAGCCGCCGCGCTAATGCTTAGAAACTGAATAAATAAGACTGCCGTGTCTTCGTGTTTTAAAGCGCTATTGTCATGAAAGGCCGCCGGGCCGAAAAAGTTAAAATTAATCACTGCGCCGTCAGTGACTGTGACTTCAGAGGTAAACAGTAAGTTGCCAGAATCGGCAAAAAACCGTAAAAAAGGGAAAAGATATGCAGACAGTGCAAACTAGGACTTTGCTACCCCGAAGAGCTCTGAAACTCTGGTATCTGCCGACGCAAACAAAGAGTAAGTCGTCTGAATCTTCCGTGTCCTGAACACGGACAAGCTATCGCTGTATTAGCTCATGTTAGCTCATTGTGGTTGGAACACGTGTGTAACGCTCCGGAAACCGGAAGCAAGTGTGTCAAGCCACCGCTCATACACAAAGACAGGCCTTCCTGTCCCTTTTTGAGACGCGACTGCCCCTCGTGGCGAGCTCGCGAATAACAGGCTAACGAGAGCCGAAGCTGAGCAGCAACCGCCTGCTATTAAGCAGTTAGCATTCAGCTAACCTAACGCGCCCAGTGAGGCTTTAAACACATTTAAGTTACAGCGTGTCTTTTAGACACGTTTTGCTTGACAACTGTGCATCGATACAGCTGTCTTTACCGTAATTTTGCGGGAATCGTGTGGTTTTAAATGTGCTCGATCTGATTTTGCCATCTCGCAGAAACACACGCACACGCACGCGCGCACGCACGCACGCGCACACGCACACACACACAAGGCTCATAACTAAACGGAAGTTAAGCCATTAAAAGGGTAATCTTATTAAAACTAAGGTAACTCATTTAAATACAATTGACGCACTAAAATCAAGGTTTAACAAGATTTAAACCAATTTGAAAAAAATAATTAAACTAAAACAGTTTAAATAAATAAAATTAATGATTAAAGTAAAATACACATTTTACTAAATGATTAATCCAGTGTGATTAAAATTAAATCAATTTGATTAAAAACAATTAAATTGAATAGGAAGTTAATTAAATGAAAGCAAATAATTTAAGAAGGATTTATTAATTAAAATAAGTTTAATAAAAGTTAAACCAGTTTTAATTAAGGTAATTAAATTCAACACAACCGAATTTAAACACAAACCATTCTTAAAAATCAACCTAAAGAAAATTACAACTGAAATAAAAACTGATAAATTAAAACAAAATTTAATTAATTAAAAATAACATTTATTGATTACAATAAATTCATTAGGATTTGAATTTAATTTAAAAAAAAAAAAAAATTATTATTATTATTTTTTATTTTTTTTCCTCTTCTTTCTCTTTTTCTTTTTCCAATTGATTAATCACCTGATTGATCTAAGGAAACTGAATCAAGGTAAAATTAATTTAAACTAAAGTTTAGATTAATTGAGGAAAAACATTTATTGATTAAAATAAATTCAATAGGATTTGAATTTAATTTCAATAAAAACGTTTTTTTAATTGATTAAAAATACCTGTTGATTAATTCAACGAAATTGAATTAAAGTAAAGTTAATTTAAATAAAAGTCTTAAATCAGTAAGAACAAATCTTGAATGAGTAAGAACAATTGTTTAAATAAACACACCACACCAAGCTTTTTCAAGTTTACCACTCAGTTTTTATTTACCAAACAGTGAATTGCTAAGAACAAACAAAATAAGATAAAACAATTTACTACCATTGTAATTTTTGAACTTTATTTGAAAAATTAGTTGAAATTCTGAAATTCTTTCTTTCTTCGTACGATTTTGACCCACAACAAATCAACATGTCTGTCTCCTCAGAAGACCATCCAGCCGAGAACTTAGAATTCCTCCTCACAGAAATTTTAGGTGACGGCAAATCCACAATTGATGCCAAAATCCGAGAATCTCCTCCTCAAGAATTAGGAGACCTTTTGGCCGATTGCGTCACTGCAGCCGTTTCAAAAAAGCTGAAAGATAAGGAGCTGGTTAAACAGCTTGGCTTTGTAATATCAGCATTCTCCGCCCAGTTAAAATACTAACAGAATCGGGTTAAAACCCTCGAGAGCAAACGAGACGCTCAACTCGAAGCCGTCGAGGAACGCGAAGCCCGCTGCGCGAACCTCACGGTCCAGTATGACGAAACACGTGAAGAAAATGGACTGCTCCAAACGCGTGTGAGTTACCTAGAAGAAGCGGAAGATCAAGTGAATCAATTAATCACTGAGAATAAAGAATTAGAAAAATCCAAAGTGCTACTCGGAGATAAAATACGCGTTCTCGAACATGATGTCGACACCACAACCCGGGAATTAGACGCACAATTACACGAGTCAAATGATGGGAAGAAACTCCTCCTTGAGGCAGAAGGGGCAATCAAAGCCTCAAGAGCCAAAACTAAACTGCTTTCTAAGGAATTAGACGCAGAACGAGAGAGGGTTAATGATTTATTACAACAAGTAGCTGACGGTAAAGTAGCTACTGCTAAGGTTCAACGACAATTGAACCTCACCAGGAGAGAGCTCCTAGACGCAAGACGTGAGCTCGGCCAGGCTCTCTCACCATTGTCAATGTCGGAGGCCGATGGCGATCTTGACTCCGACGGTGAAGACGCAACTCGACAAGTCCTGCGCACCACCGACCCACCGGTACGCCCGCAGCGCCAAAGGAGACCCAGGGATGCATCCGCGGACCCTCCTATTGACGGCGGACCGATGCCCGCCAAGCCCCCTAATAGCAATCGACCGTCCAACCGCGACCTGGATAAAATCGCCAGAAACATTCCGAGATTCGAACCAAAGTTCGACGAACCCCAAAATGCTAGAGCATTTTTGAGAGACATTGATTTTTATCTAAAAAGTTATCCAATGGCTAATGTTGAAGATAAAATCTACCTAATCAAAGCAACCTCGAGCAGGCTTGTTAATGATTTCATTGAACGTCAACTACCTCAGATCAGAAATGATTACACAACACTGTGCCGCCTCCTGGTGGATGAATTTTCTGACGCACTCCACCAAACAGGTTTCGACTATGCCCACACCGTTAAACAGGGGAAAAACGAATCACCCCAACAATATTACCACACCTTGCTACAGGCATACTTTGGTAATCGCAACGACCCAGGTATGGAGGAAGAAGAGCAGTTCAAAAAACTGTTCTTCAGAAACCTTCACCACAGCACGAGCACCCATCTCGGCGTCGCGGCAGATCCCTATACCATGTCCAGTAAGAAACTTCGTGATCTTGCAATCAGAGGCTTCCTCTTGTACAAACAAAATTCGGCAAAATCCACACCTCACGAAATGTTCCCGGTAAAGAATAACTCTCACTCGCTACAATTGGAAGGCACAAAAAGGACACCCGACAGTCCTCCAATGCCTCCACCGCAAGCGCCACAACCTCCTCCACCACACACCCAGCAAACGTACCATGGTACGAGACCAAAACGTTACCAAAATAGAGCCAATAACCGCGACTACGCTCCAAGGCAAAACTTTCGACACCAAAATTTTCGCCCCGACCAACACTATCCGGATCGCCGATCGCGACCACCGTGGTTTGACAATGACTGTCCTGACCAGTGGAAAAGACACGACAACGACCGCCGAACACCTCCGCCCAGAAACCAACACTCAAAACCTCGGTACCACAAGAATCAGAAATGGTCCTACAGCCAGTCACCGAACAGGTCAAAATCAGACAATGAATCTAATAAAACAGAAAATTTAAAAACAAAGTTGTCTAACAATATGATATGGTATCTATTGTGAAACAGATGTTTGAACAAATGATAGATGACAAAACCAATGAAAAACCAAAACAATCACAACGAAAAGATGACGATGATCCGCCTAGTGCTGTCTTGCTGGTGCAAACACATTCGCCAGACCGCCTCCTTTCTGGAGGACATCAGTCCATTGAGGGTGAACCACAAATTCACCAATTCTTGTGTGACCTCTACGAAAGAGGAATCGCCCGAAAGTTTTATATATCAGCCACTTTTGAAGGTGTGCTTACCAATGAAGCCTTACTTGACACTGGAGCAGGCATATCCCTCATGTCAGCCCAACTATTCAATGAGCTGCGCAGCCTAGCCAAGGAGGCCAACCTAAGGTTGATACTCCAAGACTGCCACATTGACATTGAACCTTATGGCGACAACGCCACCGTTATCACGAAGAAGGCTCTCGTACAAGTCACCATAGGTCAGCTGACCCTGGTGCACCCGTTTTACATCTCAGACCACAACCAGATTCCTCTTCTCATAGTTATCGATCTGCTCAACCGATTTGAGCCCCTGATCGACTTTCGGAATCTGAAAATCTGGGCCCAAGTCAGGCAGCCACTGTCGCTGCAGCATGACTCACCCGAGGGAGTTCAGTGCTACCAACTGAACCACCCTCAGGCTCTAAAGGAGCAAGAATTACTATTGCAACAACACATCATCAGTAGGGTAAACCTAACCTGTCTCACGACGGTGACGCTGGTGACGTGCTGACGTGGTGACGTATCGATCATTTCCTGTTTGCACTCTACCGCTGTTTGCAGCGCTCTACTACTTTGTTCTGCTAACGCTAATCAAACTTGTTGTCATTGATATTTTAGCCTTGAAAACACTTGTTTTACCGTAGAGTTAAACGTACGAAGGTTAAGTAAAAAGCAATCCCGCCTCTTATAGGCAGTGTAATCTCCTTTAAACTTCCTTTTGTCCTTAGCTTAGCTTAGCTTAAATTTAGCACCTATGGCTTCTCTCTCCTCCCCTCCGCTCTCCTGCCCGGTGTGTCAGATGTTTAGTTACTCCTCGTCCTCCTTTAGGGACAATGGTAGTTGCATAAAGTGTAGCGTACTGTTAGATATGGAGGCGAGGATCAACAATCTGGAGAAGCGGTTCCGCACCCCTGATACCAAAACAGAAGCTAGCAAGCAGGACCTAGCCGGTGCGGACCGTGCTAGCGCTAGCTCAGCTTCCCCCCCGGCCAGCAATGAGTGGGTTACTGTCCGTGGTAAGCATAGTCGAAGGTCAAAAAGCCGCTCGGGACACCACCATGTTCACGTCTCAAACAGGTTCTCCCCCCTCCGTGAGGACAACACACTCACCGGGGAACAAACTCTGATAATTGGCGACTCCATAGTGAGAAACGTGAAGCTAGCGAAGTCAGCGGGCATCGTGAGGTGCATCCCAGGGGCCAGAGCGGGCGACATAGAATCAAATCTAAAGTTGCTGGCAAAGAGTAATCGTAAGTTTGATAGGATAGTCCTCCATGTCGGCACTAATGACTCCCGACGTCGTCAGACGGAAGCAACCAAAGTGAACATTAAATCAGTTTGTGCTTATGCTAAAACAATGTCGGACTCCGTAATTTTCTCTGGTACCTTACCAAATCTGACCAGTGATGACATGTATAGCCGCATGTCATCATTTAACCGCTGGCTATCGAGGTTGTGTCCAGAAAACGAGGTGGGCTTCATTGATAATTGGAGATCCTTCTGGGGAAAACCGAACCTGATAGGAAGAGATGGGATCCACCCTACTTTGGAGGGAGCATCTCTACTATCAGAAAACATGGCACAGTCACTGTTATGACATCTCATGAATGAGACCATGTTACAGAGGGGGAGTCCTACACGCCCCTCTGCGCTTGCCTTAGGACAGTTTCCCTCCCATTGCTATTAAGATAGCTGTGTTCATCGCCATGGCAACTGCTGTGATGGTGATGAATATTATTTTATGGAGACGGTGTCAGTCCCCCGACCCATATTTCACAATGATTTTAACATACAATCAAATAAAAGAGCTATCAATTATAAAAATCTGAAAAAAATTAAAATCTCAAATCTAGAAACACCAAAACATAAAACCATTAGATGTGCTCTATTAAATATTAGATCACTGAGATCCAAATCTCGACTAGTAAATGACCTTATCTCAGAAAATAACTTTGATTTATTCTGTTTAACTGAAACATGGCTGTATCAAGATGAATATGTTAGTTTAAATGAAGCCACTCCTCCCAGTCATTTAAATACTCATATGCCACGAGACATAGGCCGTGGAGGTGGTGTAGCAGCTATTTATCATTCCTCTCTCCTAATCTATCCTAAACCAAAGGCCAGTTACACTTCCTTTGAAAGCCTGGTTCTAAATTTATCTCATACCAAATCAAAAACCTGCCAGCCAGTCTTATCTGCGATAATTTACCGTCCTCCAGGCCCTTATTCTGAATTTCTATCAGAATTCTCTGAGTTTATATCAAACTTAGTCCTCAGTTCTGATAAAATACTGATAGTAGGAGATTTTAATATCCATGTGGACAAAGATAGTGATAGCCTGAGCTCAGCCTTTATGTCCCTAATAGACTCAGTTGGCTTTTTTCAAACTATTAATGAAGCTACTCATCGTTTAAATCATACTCTTGATCTTGTTCTAACATATGGCCTTGATATTAATGAACTAAAAGTCTACCCTGAAAATCCTCTGCTATCAGATCACTTTTTAATATCTTTTAACATTATCCTAGAGGATCTCGCACTGTGCAATAAAATAGTTACGAGTAGAAATCTGTCCAATAGTGCTGTGGCTAAATTTAAAGAGGCCATTCCTGCTGCCTTAAAGTCAGTGCACCATCCAATAAATAACTATGATATTAAATATAACCCCTCTCAACTGGATCTGCTTGTCGATAGCTCTGCTAGTCTACTAAAATCCACCTTGGACTCAATTGCCCCATTGAGGGAAAAAACTATTAAACGTCAGAGGAAAGCTCCGTGGTTCAGCTCTGAAACTCACACACTCAAACAAACAACCCGTAAATTAGAGAGAATGTGGCGCTCCAATAAAACAGAGGAGTCACGAATACTCTGGCATTAAAGCCATAGTAAATACATGACAGCCTTACGACATAGTCGATCTACATACTACTCCTCACTAATTGAAGAAAATAAAAATAATCCGAGGTACCTTTTCAGCACTGTAGCCAGGCTAACACAAAGTCAGAGCTCTATTGAGCCCATGATTCCTCTAGCCCTCAGCTGTGAGGACTTTATGACATTTTTTAACGATAAAATTCATAAGATTAGAGATAAAATTAGCCACTCCCTGCTTTCACCTGGACCTGCTGTACCATTAAATGTAAATAGGCCTAACCTAAACTGTTTCACACATATAGGACTTCAGGAACTTAACTCTATTATTTCATCCTCCAAACCATCGACCTGCCTTTCAGATCCGATCCCAACTAAGCTGTTTAAAGAAATTATTCCCCTAGTCTGCCCATCTTTGTTGGAGACAATAAATATATCCCTATCAATAGGCTATGTGCCACAGTCCTTTAAAGTAGCTGTAATCAAACCCCTTCTCAAAAAACCTACTCTTGATTCCAGCACTTTAGCAAACTACAGGCCTATATCTAATCTTCCTTTTATTTCAAAGATTCTTGAGAAAGTTGTGGCAGCTCAGCTCTGTGAATTTCTTCAAAACAACAGCCTGTTCGAGGACTTCCAGTCAGGTTTTAGAGCTCAACACAGCACAGAGACTGCTTTAGTTAAAGTAACTAATGATCTACTCTGGGCTTCAGATGAAGGACGACTCTCAGTGCTGGTTTTATTAGATCTTAGTGCAGCTTTTGACACTATAGATCACTATATTCTACTAGAGAGATTAGAGAAATTACTTGGAATCACAGGGACTGCCCTAAACTGGTTTAAGTCCTACCTATCTGATAGGTACCAGTTTGTACACGTGAATAATAAGTCTTCTGTGTACACTAAAGTAAGCTACGGGGTTCCTCAGGGCTCTGTGCTAGGTCCAATCCTCTTCTGTATCTATATGATCCCCCTTGGTAATGTTATGAGAAAATACTCTGTTAACTTTCACTGCTATGCTGATGATGCCCAACTGTATGTATCAATGAAGCCAGGTGAGACAAATCAGCTATCTAAACTTGAGGCCTGTCTAAAGGACATTAGGGCCTGGATGGACCAAAATTTTCTTCTTCTCAACTCAGACAAGACTGAGGTCATTGTACTGGGCCCACGACACCTTAGAGAAACCTATGCTAGCCTAACTGCCCTAGATGGCATTACTCTGGCACAAAGCATAACTGTTAGAAACCTTGGGGTTCTATTTGATCAGGACTTATCCTTCAACTCTCACATAAAACAAACTTCAAGAACTGCCTTCTTTCATCTCCGTAACATTGCTAAAATCAGATCTATCCTGTCTCAGGGCGACGCCGAAAAACTAGTCCATGCTTTTGTTACCTCTAGACTGGATTATTGTAATTCTCTTTTAGCAGGCTGCCCGAGCAAGTCGCTTAAGACACTTCAGCTGGTTCAAAATGCTGCAGCACGTGTACTGACTAAAACTAGGAGAAGAGATCACATTACTCCTGTATTAGCCTCTCTGCATTGGCTTCCCATAAAATATAGAATAGAATTCAAGATTCTTCTTCTCACTTATAAAGCCCTAAATGGACAGGCACCAGTCTATCTCAAGGAGCTTGTAGTGCCATACAATCCCCCCAGAACACTACGCTCTCAAAATGCTGGACTACTCGTTGTTCCATTCGTCTCTAAAAGTAGTATAGGAGGAAGAGCTTTCAGTTATCAGGCCCCACTTCTCTGGAACCATCTACCAACCACGGTTCGGGGGGCAGACACCCTCTCTACCTTTAAGGTTAGGCTCAAAACATTCCTCTTTGGTAAAGCTTTTAGTTAGGAACCAGCTCATAGCTCATAATTAAGATGCAATAGGCATAGACTGTCGGGGGGGGGGGTCTGGCATGCTCGGTTGGAGAGAGGTTGGAGAGGGCGTTAAGAGAGAGGTCATTTAGGTTAGAGAGGGACCGGAGAGGGTCCCATTCCTCTCTCAAACACCCCCTCTATGTCTGCTTCTTCCCTTGTGTGTTTGCTCCTGTACTCCTTCTGGCTTTTGTCTTGCAGGTCCGTGGGATCCTCAGTGTGGAGTTACAGAGTCTCAACAACTCTGTCTCCACCCTGTCCTCTGCACACACCCAACACAGCATAACGTGGATTGCTGTTCATCATAGGAATGGGATCCACACAAGGTTCCTGCTGCTTAACAGAAGGTTTTCCTTGCCGCCATGATGAATTCATGTTGGGTGTGGGATACATATGTATGTGTATATACGTATATATGCATATGTGTGTATCCATAAAATGAAGAGTCCGTCCTTAAGACTGCTCTACTGTAAAGTGTCTTGAGATACCATTGGTTATGATTTGGCGCTATACAAATAAAGATTGATTGATTGATTGATTGATAAAGGAGACCCCCAGCCAGTCTCCGGCCCTATTGTGTCCGGCTACTGAAACAGTAGACCGCACTTTAACGACCAGAAGTACATTCCTGTGTTCGCTAACCAACACAGAAGCTGTGCCATACTGCCCCATCATTAGTGGTGGACTCAAACTTCAGAACCAACATATCAGCGATGTAACCTTGGCTCTGTGGTCCGACAGGTCCGCTATCAGGCAAGACCTATTCAACCTCATGGTTGGTCTCACCCCTACCATGCAATGGGAAAAACACTCTGACCTATTCCCTGTCGCACCCACCGACCGCAATACCCTTAACTCAATGGGCACGTGCGTCCTCAAGGTGTCGTGGAATGGTAGAGAATTCTTCCACCACTTCCTGATCGTACCGAAGCTGCCCCACGCAGCATGTATCGGAAGTGAAATGTTAGTCCGTCTTGGTGTCCAGTTAGACACCGTGAACAGTGTCTTATGGTCACTAACGACGCCGGCTCTACCGCATGGCCAGTCCATGCCACCGAAACTAAAATCCGATCAAACTATCCCGGAAGTGTGCCAAGTCATGACCGAATCTAACATCACCGTGCCACCACTGGCTTCCAATGTGCGCATCCGGTTGGTTATCATACCGGGACAAAGCCTTGACTGCTCCCAGGTCTTCTTCCAACCCTCTGCCGCATTATCGAAACTAGGTCTCGCCCTTACGGCGACACCCCTGCTGGAGGTACACAATCGTACCACCAACCTACTTTGTCAAAACCCATCTAACGAGACTGTTGTGATTTCCAAATCCACCTCTCTGGGCTGGCTAATCGACACTAACTTTCATGACTTTGAGTTAAACGTGCCCGTCATAGGGAAAATCCCTGCTTCACTTATCGCAGAAAGCGATAACACTGCTATCATGTCGACAAAACCTGCCGGTGCCGTAATGTTGTTCGCCACAACCTCTCTGGGTGACGACACACCAGCCCGAATTGAATTAACTCGAGATGATGTAATGGTGATTCATACGCTGACCCCTGAAACCACTGAGTCTGACTCGAATCGCGGGGCAGCTACGACACAAATCCTCACCGCACATGTGAGTGATAGGGCCACAACCAACAGATTCCTCTGTCACGGTGGCCTATGACACAGTTACAACAAGAACTGCCCAAAGTCAGAAACGCTAAGTACTTCATGTCCATTGATGTGGCCTTCGGGTTCTGGACCATTCCAGTAGACCCGGAGGACCAGCACAAACTCGCGTTCACCTTTGCAAACCGACAATACACCTTCACCAGGTGTCCCTTTGGTTATGCTAACTCTCCAGCCGAGTTTAACATCTTTCTGAACAAAGCATGCCCGGACGCTAGCGACCGCGGCACTCTCATATATGTTGATGACATACTAATGAGAAACACGACTTTTGCAGACCACATGAGTGAAATCGATCATGTATTGACCCAACTCACCTGCGCCGGTGCCAACATTTCACTGTCCAAGTGTCAATGGTGCCGCACAAGAGTGAATTATGTCGGTCTCCTGGTCGGCAGTAAGGGTGTGGAACCACAAGCTCAACGCATCCAAGGTCTCCAGAACCTCAAGGTTCCCCAGGATGTCTCAGGCTTAAGAAGCTTCCTTGGTATCTGCAACTACTCCAGGCAATTCATTGACAATTACGCTGATCTAGCCAAACCTCTTTACACACTCCTAAAAAAGGATGTTCCTTTCACTTGGGGTGAGCCCCAACAACAAGCTATGCAGGCTTTAATCGATATGCTAACAAAGGCTCCGTGCCTCGCTTACCCTGATCACAACAGGGAATTCCATCTGGAAGTGGGCTTTTCAGCACACTGCCTCAGTGCCGGTCTGTACCAGATACATGACACGGACAGACGAGTGGTTGCTTACGCAAGCAAAACCCTCGCAGATCCCAAACTCAAATACAATGATTGCGAAAAGGCTCTGTTAGCTACAGTATGGGCTGTGAAACATTTCTCCAACTATGTTGGAGGTCAAAAGGTCATCGTTGAAACACAACACCAACCAGTGGTGTTCCTAAACAGCCAGCGCCTAAGAGATGGCGTGGTTACAAACGCTCGCGTTGCATCTTGGATGATGACCCTGCAAAGCTTTGACCTTGAAGTCCGTTATAGACAAAACCGCAAAACGCCGTTGGGGATGGATTTGGCCGCATGTCAACTCTGCCCCAGCGACGCTTGTGCTCAGGCCGCATCAGCTGGCTCTCAGCCCCATAGCACAAACCTGCCTCCGATCCCAGCCTATCCGCTGTCTGACGTCCCCTCAAATCATCGTTTCTTTGATCCGAGTGTATGCACAGACATGGCGACAGCTTTTGTTGATGGATGCTCTTTCCACCAAAACCCCCAGGTGCTTGCTGGGGCTGGTCTAGTCTGGGTCGACAACGTCCCCAGCGAACCAATGATGTTCAAATTAGGCGAACAAACGTCTCAGTTTGCAGAGGTAGCCAGCATCCTCATTACCCTGCAACATGCCGCCGACCATGGCCTCAGAAACTTGGTAATCTGCACTGATTCTAATTATGTGTGACTCAGCTTTGTGTGTCATCTACCTGTGTGGAAGGCCAATGGTTTTGTGACCTCTGGTCACAAACGCATTAAACACAAAGACCTTTTCATTGCATGCGACAACTTGGTGTTAAAACACGACATACAGATGTACTGGAAAAAGGTCAAGGGTCATTCCAAGGTCTCCGGCTTAGACCGAGACCTGAACGAAAAAGCTGATGCCCTCGCCAAACAGGGGGCGCTGTCAGGGGCACCCTGGTCCTTTGACACCACCCAGCTCGCTGTACACCACCCGTTGTCAGTAAATGCTATTACGCGCTCTCGTGCGGCTGCCGAGACCATCGCCCCATCGTCTTCGCAGGTCACCGCATCAGTAAAACCCGCTTTCACCAACACTGACCTAATAACGTTACAGGGCCAAGATCCGGCAATTTCCTTCATGATTCGCCTCATGGGAGACACTACACCTGATAAACCCTGCTCCTCTGACTTTGCTTCCACACCCAACCTCGGCCATCTGTTCGCTGTCCGTCACTCATTACGGATAGTCAAGGGCATCTTGGTCCATGTTTCCGCGGACTCACAAACGCATGCGTTCGTCGTCCCACAGAACCAAAGGGGGGTGATACTGGCACATGCCCATGACGCACCCTGCGCCGGACACAGAGGAGTCATGGCCACAATGACAGCTCTGCAACAGATTGCATACTGGCCACACATGAAAAAAGACGTAACAGACTACATAAAAGGATGCCTAGTCTGTTGTCAGTTTCAACCATCAAACCCAATACACCGAGCGCCTCTACAAAAGAGAGGAATCACTTTTCCTTGGTCCGACCTCCAAATCGACTGGGTCGGACCCCTAACCAAGTCCACCAGAGGAAACAAATATTTCCTCACAGTGACATGCGCGTTCACAAAATGGGTCGAGTGTCTACCTGCACCAAAAGATACTGCAATGATGACAGCGTTTCTGCTCGTCAACCACGTCTTTTCAAGGTTCGGCTTACCGACCCGCATCAGCTCTGACAGAGGAACTCATTTCACCGCTGACACGATGAAACAGCTCTGGCAAATCCTTGGGGTCAAAGCCAACTTTCACATTAGCTACCATCCCCAGTCCTCCGGACAAGTGGAACGATCCAATCGCACGGTGGTAGAAATCTTAAAAAAATATGTCTCCGCCAACCAAAAAGACTGGGATGTCAAACTTCCCTTAGTCTTAATGGCAATCAGGGCAACGCCCAGTAAATCAACCGGCATCCCACCTTTTGAAATGATGATGGGCAGACAAATGACTCTACCCACACACCTTCTGTACCAACCAGGACAAGCTAACATCGCTACCGCTTACACCACTCACCAATACATGACCGATCTTGAGAACCACCTCCGAGCTACGTTCACGTTCGCTCCAAAACATCTCAAAGAGAGTGCGAAGGGCCGTAAAACCTACTACGACCAAAAAGCCTCACAAGAGGAACTACAGGTGGGAGACCGCGTCTGGTATTATAGCTTTGCTCCGCCCGCCGGCAAAAATGACCACCATGCAACCAAACTGGTGAAGAAATTTCTGCCTAAATGGACAGGACCCTACCTGGTCACCGATAAACTGTCTCCAGTGGTGTACCAAATAAAGATTCCGAGCACAAAAACCGAACCAAAGCTCAAATGGGTCCACCAAAACCAGATTAAGCTACACCAAAACCAACAGACAAGCCACCAATCGCAAGCGAAATAGACCGCCCTGTGCAGTGACCCTGCCTGTTAACGTACAAATGCTCATCTCTAATCACTCCTGTCTCTCACCTAGAATGATGTGGCTGCCGATCCTCCTGGTTCTGGGCCTAAATACCCCCTTCTCTACATCGAACCTGATAGAACCTGGTCCCAGAGCAGGCATCGTCCTGAAAGAACAGCCAGGACTTCTCATCACGAATTGCCGTATACACACCCAGAAGGTGTTCGTCAGATTCAACCCAAAAGAGGTATTCCGCAAGTTGTGGTCCCAGAAACCAGAGACAGCCAAGCTTGTCGACTGGGCAGCAACTAAATGGCCCAATGCAGTCCTCGAACATACGGAGGCAGACCTTACTCACATGTTATCCCAACTCGAGAAATTTACCATCACACAAGCCGAGTTTTCTAACATCCACACTAGAGAGAAACGTTTTGTCGGAACATTACTAATGGCCGCCTCTGCGTTAGGCTCGATTTTTAGTGTAGGAATGTCCACGGTAAACGCGGTGAGCATAGCGACTGTAACGAACAGGACGTTCATTACGTGCACTTGCACTTTACACACACAGCACTTTTATATTCACTAGCACTTTTATGCACAATGCACTTGAAACACGCTAATTTGCACATATAAAAGTATTGCACACGTTGGTCAGTTTAAATTGTTTATTGAAAGGATTTGTTGTTGGTGCCCGTGGGTCCGGTCGGGATGCGTCGCCTCCGGTAATGGCGGCCGGTCCTGCGGAGGCAACGGGATGATTGGGATTGTGCAATATTATGTGTTATGTGAAGAATTAGTTGATGCTTTAGGTGTTGCGTGCATGCGGTGAATGTTTGGGTGTGTGAATCTGTATCTGTGTGGGTATCAGCAACTTACTTTTCCTCTTGTGTCCAGGATGGCGGTGTCTGGCCAAAAGATTCCCCAGGGAAACAGACGCCGCTGAAAAGCGTTCCGGGCTGGACCAAGGGGCGAAAAAGCGTGGGGGTGGCTGACTAGGTTTTAACCGGTTTAAGGATGTAGTTTGATTCAGTTAGGTGATGTTGGTTGGGAGTTTATTGTAGTGGGGTTTTTCTTTGTTTATATTATGGCTATGGGTTTTATTGGAGGATTTGAATGTGGTTTTAGAAGCTAATGTTATGTTCTACACCTGCTTAGCTTTTATGGTTTTATCCAGTTTAGTGGGAGGGTATTTAAGGTGCCTGATGCCCTCACTCTAGGTTCTGCTGCTGGAGGAGACCTGTCAGTCCTCTGATGCACCTTTTTTTTGCACTGTGCACGTTATTGTATTTTTGCACAAAAAAAAAAAAATAAATACCAAAAAAAGAAGAAAGTTCACCACTAAGACGGCCTCCCTGGTTTTTCTCTTTACTCACAGCCTCCTGCTCGTGCCGCTTTGTCACAGCGACAATAAAACGCCAGGTCAAGGAAGTCAAAGCAGAGATACCAGCTTTGCAACTTCAAGTAGACCAACAGCAGAAAACCTTGGAGGTTATTGGCAAAACCCTTAAAAACACCATTACAGTCCTCAACACCCAATCGGTGGCCCTAAACAAAACTATCAACACGATAAACCACCTGGTTAGCATAATGCAAGTAGATTACTTTCTCGACCAAATTATCACGCAACTAACGGAAGACCTATTACGAGAAGTTACCAACTCAGTCGAGAGCCTAGCTCTCGGTAGAATTCCTCCATATCTTGTACCATTATCGCTAGTACAAAACATCCTAACAACTGCTACCAGGGATCGAGTCACTCCAATACAGGCACACCTAGCCTACACCCTGGGCAGCGCCATCCCCTTACATGTAAACCCTGAAAGCCGAGAGATAGCTTTCCTAATTAGCCTACCCGTTGTCGCATCCGATAACGTCTACCGCCTCAAAGACGTCATAAACGTAGGAACTTGGAACGAAGACACTCACGTGCAGGTTGAAACGCCTTCGATCATTACGTATCATGACGACAATCAGGACCTATACTTAGCTCCTAATTTAAGCATGTGTACTCGCACCAAAGACATCCACTATCTTTGTCCAAGTAAACCTTTCATTCGGGACAACACTAACGGTATCTGTGGTCTCCAACCCATGAACCCCGATAACCAATGTTCTGCAGCAATAACCACCCGAACTCAAGTAACCACGACCCAAGCTGAAATAGTGGGCCATCGCTGGTTGGTTCATAGTCCTGCCAAATTTGCTACTCTGTCTTACGACCAGCATGACACAAACACTCGCGTACCCCTCATCAACCAATTCATGTGGATTACGGTACCTGAGAATGCCATCCTACACATTGACGACCTCGCCTTGTTCCATTTACCTCCCGAGCAATATCAAACAGACATCGAAATGCCGGATTTCTTTAAAGACCTATCTCTAGAAATCAGCCCACAAACTTTAACCCAGATCCAATATGAAGGGACTAAAATCATCGACATCACTCCTCTCGATAATGTCCTTAAGGAACTAAAATCTACTACAAAGACTCCTAACCAACCTCTAATGTACACCTGGTCTACCCCAGACACCTCCCTAGCTATTGTAATTATTCTCAGTTACATAGTTTTCTTTGGCGTTGCCATCTTGTCCTTTAGACGCACCAAAAATTTACAAGACCAAATAAATCATTGCTCCGATCGCCTATTTAAACGCTGAGGTGTATTGACTGTTTCACATGTGATAGGAAATTAAATCATCTAAATTGAACTTTGAATGAGATACTGTACTAGCCTCAGCATTGAGGTCAAAAGGTCTCCCTCCCTTTGTGAAGTGCAAATGTAGACCAAGGGGGGACACTTTCCCCTTCCTGGCCAAGCAAAGGAACAGTAGGATCAAAGAACAGGTTCGTTCCTGTTCTCACCTCTTTGTTACATTAAACAATCAATCAATGTTTACTTGCTAAGTTTCCAAACTCTGGGCTCCGAACCCATGCGGAGCCCAGGGGATTTTATCACCCCCAAAGGTGACTCAGGATGTTGGAAGAATACCAGCTGTTTGTTTCCCCCTCAAAATGAGATCAAAGAATATGTATTTGTTTGAAAAGTCACAAATGAAGGATTATTGGAATGGTTCTTGCAGAAATCTAGATTGCAAATATAGTTTGTTCAATGCCACTCTTCAGATAATTCAAGAACCAACAGAATGTTCTCATTCATATAACCCATTGTCAACTACAAGTGTTATTCATTCTATGCAATATACCTCTTCACTTCAAGCTGAGTATAAGATGTCAACAGATGGCTTTATTTGTGACCACCTGCCCGTTATCTCTGTAACTCGACTGTTGGATGTTGATTAATTTGTGAACCCTGAAAGTTTCTTGTTCCCAGGTTGGTACTTCCTCCATTTGTTGAGGTGTGAAAGTTTGTGGCTTTCTTTCTTTGTTCTAAGGCTAAAGCCTTAGACTCCTCCCGTTGGTCTCAAGTCATATAGGCCTTTTTGGCTAAGATTCTTCAGAGTAAATCTGACCCCAACTGCTCTCACAGGGCCTCTGCCTCAGCCCTGTTCTTTTGATTCTGCTTGTGTTAATAAACTTTGTGTTATTATGCAAGCTAGTTTCATCTACGATCCTTATTCATCCTCCACATCATCACCCGGGGAAACACGACAAATTTGGCGTTGTCGGGCAGTGACTGCTACAATTGTTCTTCCGTGCCATGGTGTCCCTCAGTTCATCCAACATCATTGGTGAGTATGAGATGGGTGTTTGGGGTCACTGTGTTAACATGGATATTGTACAGTTTAAAAGAATTTGTGCATTGTGTGATGTTTGTGTCGAGTGGAATAAGTTTCACCTAAATTATGTTGTTAAATTGAGACAGACTTTGGATTATCGGTAATGACAACAATAACAAAAGAAAAAGAGAACTAAATTGGTAGGATAGTTTTGTTTGGAACGGTAGGGATGTAATGGCTATTTTATGGTTTTGGGACTTAATATCCATGCAAGAATTGGGAACATGGCCATTTTTCCTACATTCTGTAAGTCTCTGTCGCAGGTTTCGTCACTTAATTATGAGATATGCTATAGGGGATTAACACTTAATTTGGTAAAGTTAAATTTTGAAATAAAGGAAATGAGAATAACTTGACTATGTGATGAATTCATGAAGTTGAGTTGAGTTGAAATAATGAAAATGAGAATGACTTGACTATGTTATGAATTCATGAGTTGAGTTGAGTTGAAATAAAGGAAATGAGAATAACTTGACTATGTTATGAATTCATGAAGTTGAGTTGAAATGAGAGAGAAATGAAAATGACTTGACTATGGAATGAATTCATGAGTTGAGTTAAGATGATTATTTTTGAGTAAAGACTCAGGAATTTACTCAATATGGTGGAAAATGAATGAGCCACTATGAAATAAAGCGCTGTTTTGATGTTTTGTGTGTCAATAGGAATTAACGAATACATCTGCTGGTCAATTGTATTTGTTTTTTCTGTTTTCTGTTTGTGTGTGAATTTAATGTTCATTTGTATGTCATGTTTGTAAATGTAAGTTGTGTTTTGAATTGTATATGATTTAATGCAAAAGAGGGTAATTGGATATAAGCCCTGATGTTACATAAGATAGGTTTGGTTAAGGATTAGGAATTATGAGCCCTATAAATTATGGGGACTTTTGTTAGACTTTGGTGCTTTTTGAGATCGATTATTATCTAGAATATATTTTCAACATAATGTTGAACATATCTTGATTATAAAATAATGATTTAGCTCTGTTTAAGGTTGGTTTTGATGTCGACCTTGTTTGGGGCCGCTTGCCCTATGTTGATCTGCCGTCCGCTGTGGCTGCCCTTGTGTTCCTCCTGCACGCTGCAGGGGGGGTGTATGTGTGTGCGTGTGAATGCGTGTGTGTGTCTCCTTCCTTCCCTGTCATGCGTTGAATGAATGGTAGTGAAATAGCTGGTATAACTGATTTTAACATAATTTGTGACTTATCGGTGAAGTTACTATTCAGTGATTGACAGAGCTGTGTGTTTGTTTCTGGATTCTGACTGTTGCCACGATTGATGCTCTGGTTTAAAGTTCCTCATAAATGAATAGCGTTGTGCTGAATGCCGACACCTGGGTTTTAATTTAGATTTTACACTTTTAGCATTGTCTGATACATGTAGCCGGCATCAGCCGTGGTTGCATGCATTCTTTAATTCAGTGTTGCTGTTGGTGTTACAGCGTTATATTACTGGATTAATTCATAATGATGAATTAAATTACATACAATATCAGCATTCATTTGGTTGTGGTAGAATACATTCCGGCCAAAGGCCTGATTTAAATATAATAATGATAACAATAATAACAATGATAATGATAATGTTTGATGCTGCTTTTGATTATTAAATAGCAATCTGGTTGGATTAACGTGCGTTTTTTCTCAATTATGTGATCGATTATTTGCTTTGCCGTGCGATGGCATTGTTTGCTGAATTATGTTATTTTTCAGCGGTGTTTTATGTGTTTATGGATCTGTTTTATCCGCTGTCATTTCCTTATTCCACTGACGTGTATTTACGGTTTCGGACTTGTTCACGGCGTTCCGCTGCAGGGTCCGGTGTGAACTGTCTCGGATCGATCGCGTCTTTGTGCGTTTGTTGTGATTCTGTGATTTGTGCCTCTGTTTGTCGTGTGTGTTTATGTGTAAGCTGTTTAGGTTTATTTGGTTCCGCTGTGAAAGTTGCGGGTGTTGTGAACGTAGTGGTAAACTGTGTATTTGGTGATAAGAACTGGTCCGTATTTTCCGGCGGGCAGGAATCTTGGTTAAGTGTTTGAATGTGACCATTAGAATATTTGTTAACGTAAGATAATTGTGAACATGCCATGTTGTTTTGTTTTTGTTTTAACTGTCTCGTATTTTGTGTCTGCTAGCTATGTGTCACTATGCATTAAAATATACGGCCGAGGCGCCGGGTTCGTGTGTTTTGATTATTGGGAATTTGTTATTTGTGTTCTATGTTTACAATAACTGTGTCTTCTGTTGAGCTGTCCTGGTTAGTGTTGTAATTACGTTGTAAGTTCACTCCGGTATAATGTGAATGTGTTGTGTCGATTTGTGTCCCGGTTGTTTTTGGCGTCTGTTTGAGTTCCCGTGATGTTAACTCTTCGTCGTTATCGTTGCTACTGGACGTTTGTTTGTTTTTGAGAGGCGGAGCTACAAGTTACGTCATGGAGTGGACGGACTGAGGTCCGCCCAAAGGGGGGAGGATGATCAGTTGTGGCGCCATCTATAGCTAAAGAGATGGTGAACTGCACAATTTTTACTCTAAAGTTAAATACGGCCTCTAGCGGTACATATGGGAAACTGCATGCTTTAGTGGAAGCAATGTTGCTCTCCACTGGTAACATGAAGTTAACACTTATATAGAAATTACTCATTCGTTTAAATACAGTTTATTCTTAATATTTATACATTATAATTAATCATAATTATAATTGTTCCATAAGCTTGAAATATGAGTAAGATTTACAGAATTTTTTAAAGGTTTCATTTTTTAATTTTGGATTTACAGCTTTAAAAATGATGACTTGTTATGAAACTGAATTTTTGTTTTTATTTTTTACATGAGGAGTTGAGGAGAGGAGTACCTGAATCACAACTCCTAAGACACTGAAACACACCTGGTGGTTTTGACTTTGTGGACGATACGATACTTGAATTCCAGTCGAGAGAAACTGGTGCGTTTATTCATGAAATTATTCAAATAGAACATTTGTTTTGGTTTATTTTTTACACATTTATAGCGACACATTACCTTACACAAACAATAATAACACAATTTATTCACTTATATATGACTTTACAGTGGTATATATGATACATGAAAAGACTTGGCAGTGGACTGAATATTGAATTTGTTTACTTTATTGAACATCATTGATTAACAATAACTCATTGATTGATTGGCTTTGACAATTTAGTATTATTAATTTGATTAGTTTTCTGCGAATTAGCTAATCTGTTTAAACTATCAAGTGAATATGGTGAATAATAATTTCAGTATCTGTGCTTAACTTAACTTTGATTGGGGATATTGATATCATTCCAGTTTTGGAGACGATTTAAGGTTTGATCAATTATATCATTACGATTCGGGTGGATTTATTCTCACATCACTTCTTCTGCAGTTGGCAAAGTTCGGTGACCATAGATTTCGTATAGCACACAATTTTTCGTTCGACATTAGATTTATAGTAAAGGAAAAATTAAGAGAAGTTCTTTATAATGACGAGTCCTTACATTACACAGCCATGGTCAGTTGAGGGTACTTTTAATCCAGATGTAGTTAACACCTTACAAGTCCTAGTGTCTACTTATAGAGCAAGTCAGAGGAAAGGAAAAAAGGGAAAGAAACGAAGTGAAGAAAAAAGACAAATTGAATTAGGCATACTGCAACTCTTTGAGATCGTAGGGCAAAGTTTATCTAAACTGGCAAATGACAAAAAGATGCAAAGCACACGAGACATTAAGAAAAAGGAGAAGACCACGAGCAAGTTGACAAAGAAAACCAACATATCTTTCTCTCAGGCAACATCAGCAAAGAAGCCACCACCATATGAAAGAGAAGTACGTTTACGAATATTGGCAAAAGCAGAAAGAAGAGGAGATCGATCAACAAAGCAATTAATGTCAGAGAAAGACGACACGAAGGACAATGAAAGTGAAAATGAAAGTGAAAATGAAAGTGAAAATGAAAGTGAAAATTAAAGTGAAAATGAAGGTGAAAATGAAAGTGAAGACGAAAGTGACAAAGATGAATGTGAAGATAAAAGTGAAAGACATGAAAGTGAAGACGAAAGTGAAAAAGATGAAAGTGAAGAGGAAGTGGAAGGAGAAAATTTTCTCCAGTGGAGTTTACGCAACAAAGAGAAGAAAAAGTCTCAAAGGTCAGACACCTGGAAAGATGCACTACGTCCAAGAACAGAAAAGAAAGACAACAAAATGTGCCCAGTGATACTAATCACAAAATCTGGACAAAATCTGGAGTACAAGCCTTGGCAGAATACTGACATGTCTGACATACTCGGAAAATTACCGACACTTCGAGATGGTGCACACCCCTGGATCTCAAAGCTGGAAGAGGTTCTGGTGGGAACACAGCCAGCGATGGGAGATATTAAGAGACTTTTGGCCAGCCTTATTGGAGTTCCAGCAATGAAAGAGATTCTGCAAACAGCAGGCCTAAAGAGATATGTGGAGACGTCTGTCAATGATCAAGAACGGTTTGCTGCAAGTCGAGGACGGATGTGGAGAACCTTAAGAGGACTTTTCCCAACAAATGTGCATCCTGACAACATCTTCATTGAGCCACTTGGCCACCAAGAGAACCCGAGAGCATATGTGTCGAGAGCTCATCGAATGTGGAGAAACGTCACAGGAAATGATCCCGAATTGAACCAGATGGAGAAATCAATTTTAAGAGCCAAAATCCAGAAAGGACTACCCCTGACAGTGAGGAGCAAATTGGCTGAAGTGTTTGGTCTTGGAAGCCTGACCAAAGGCGTATATACAGATCACATCGCACATCAGGTGGAAGTGTATCGGAAAAAGGAACAAGATCAAGATACTCTCCGAAAACTCACCCAAATACAGTTGATCGATGATAAGAAGAAAGAAGGGAACCAAGCAATCTTCATGCAGAGTCAGACACAACCGACTCAAGTGCAACCACAACTACAACAACAGATCCAGCAGTCAACACCTGAGGTTCCCATTGCCTCTTTCCAACAGCCATCGTGTGATCAACCACAAATAGGAAGAGGCCAAGCAAACTTTGGAAGAGGAAGAGGAGGAAACTTCCCACAGATACAAGGACCATGTCATAATTGTGGACAAATGGGCCACTTTGCTCGTAATTGCTACAGCTCCAGAGGAAGCTTTAGAGGAAACTTCAGAGGAGGTTTCAGGAATAGCTTCAGAGGAGGCTACAGAGGTCAACAGCAGCAAATCAGGGGACCGGTAAACCCATGTAGGGGCCCGGTACCTGGTTTTTAAAGGTGCCAGCTGGTAGAGTCAGGGCCGAAGCAAGAATCAACGATAGAGGTGGAAAATAAACAATCAACCATTGGAAGTTATGACTGATTGTGAAGCTGCTTTCACCTGTATTCGGCCAAAGGACGCTATACATCTTCCCATGTCTGGACAACTAGTAGGACAATAGGGGTATGAGGACATGAAACAGCTGATTCCTCTCACAAAACCCAATTAAGCTCTGCTACAAAAATCAGAGACCTCGTCAGTATACTGGATTGGAGATCCAGATCCAGAACTGCTACAATCAGCTACTATGTGGGAAGAGTCCATCGTGGCAAACATGCCTAACACAAAGCTACCAGAGTATCCACATCATTGCACACTCAAATATTTCAAGAACACAGACCAAGCAAATCCAGAACAATGATTGAGTTATCAACCCGAACATGTTGAGCTGACTTCGTCACCACAAGGAGCAGCTATGAAGATAAACATTAACGATTAGTAGTTTGTCTAGGTCAGATGATAACTCATGTACACAGAAACATCTCTGAAAGTTATATACAGCACTAAAACCTAGAACAGTTAGGGAAATGATGTCATTTATTGATATCACAGTCTTTTAGAGCAGGAAGATATTACCTTAGCACTGTACTCTACGGTAAATTCGGCTGAAAATTTGCCAACTCCAGAAGATGGGGAACCACATGATTGTGTGGAAAATTGCGGGTTTAAGAAAACAGATGGTTCTCAGATCCAACATCATACACAGGTATTGAAATTATTGCATGCAATGATAAAACCAAAAGAAATAGCTATAGCTAAGTGTGCAGCTCACAAACAGGACATGTTAAGAAATCAGGAAGGACTGATGGTAGTGTCTTCAGACCTACTGGGCCTAATGATTCAGGAAGCCCATGGGTTAGCCCATGTGGCAAAGGGAGAAGTTAGGAGAAAGATTGCAAAAGTGTGTGGGGTTTTGGTTATAGATTATGTTGACATGATAAAACCAGTTGTGAATAGATTTTCACAATGGTCTGAAGCATGTCCAAGCAAACGTAAAGATGCTCAGTCTGTTGCTAAGTTTTTGTGTCGCGAAATTAACAGTAGATGGGGTTTACCCGATCGCATATCTTCAGACAACGGGAAAGAATTTGTGGATAAAACAGTAAGATTAATTTTAGGAAAAATTAGAAATTAAACAACGTTTAGGAGCTGTCTATCACCCACAAAGCCAAGGTGTGAATAAATGAATGGTGTGCTAAAAAATTGCATTGTTGAAATCTGTTGGCACACAGGTTTTAATTGGGTTGCGGTACTTCTACTAGCATTAGTGATATGTCGTTTAAGTGAATTCCAAAGAAAAAAGGTCAATAGCAATTAGTTAGATCAATAATGACGGTAGAACAAAAAAAAAAGAAAAATGTCCACTATTCTAGCTAGGACTATAGCTAGTGGTATTATTGCATCAAATATAGTTTCTACAAATACATCAGTGATAGATGAGAATGTTACAATAACAGTGATGACAACAGCTAATTCTATAATTTCTGATAATCATACAAGTGCAGCTGTGGAAATGAGTTCCACAACAAATAACAATGGCAACTTCTTCAGTGCCTATAGAGCCTGAAGGTACAAAAACAATACCAGACATTACATCCCAATTCATTATAGTCTATAAATACAACTCAACGGGCTATTGAACAATTGAACATTAGGTTGAATAATATTGAGGACAGTTTTTAAGAACCATTAGATGAGGAGACTGATAACGACTGCGGTGAGACAGATAATGTGAATACATCACCAGATGAGTATTCGGATGGAGATTTGACACCAGAAAAAAATGTCTCAGAATTTTCGCGCCATAAGAAAGCGGAAAAAGTTGAAAACCTGGGGTTTGATGCCTCAGTGTTGCAAATTTTAGATACATGGATAAGCAGAAATATGTGGTATTGGCAAATAACTCACTCCGTTAGAGAAATTACTGGGATAAAGGGTCCGGTTTAGTGAAAATTCAAACTCCAAGCACGTGGAATTCAATTTACGATTACTACCTGAACCTTTGCTGGCATATTGCCAATCACGATTGGTGACATGGCTGTGGGTTCTTACAAAGCAAACACAATTCTGATAATTTGGTGGAAATAGCTGATCGCCTGTTCACATGCAAAATTTACATCACTACAGTTGTTCTTCGCCAGTGGAACGACAGTTTTTGAATATTCTTGAATATTATGAAGATATTGTAGGTTCTGGGAGCTGCTATTTTATCACTTTGTGTGATTTTCTGTTGTTGTACATTGGTACTGACCTTTCCTAAGGCTATGATACAGATGAGGAGGTGATAGTAGTGGTTGATGAGATAGTGGAGACTTATCCATTTTGATTGATTACACCATTCCCTGAACGATATTTTAACCAAGTGGTTTCTTGGTTAAAGGGGGGAACGGAAAGGAAAATGGAATCACGTATTAATAATGCATTAATTAGGCGTTGAGTGTTAAACATTAATCAAAAAAAAAAAAAGATAGAGGAAAAAAAAACAAACAACAAAGAAAAATTAGAATTTAGCTATCATGTGGTGTTTAATGTTTGTGCAAGATACTGGTCAGATGTTTTTTACCTTCCAGAACAAGTGTGGGAGTGATGGGGCTAGATGATTCTACCTGCCTATATGAACATGGACACCTCAAACATGGACACTCCAGTTATGGACACTGAAGGACAAAAACATGGATGGCAATTCCCTCAAAGAAGCCGTCATGAACTGTGATACTGAACGATAAGTTGATGCTGCCAAAGGAATATCAACAACAACAATTGTCCAATGTATTCATATGTGTCCTACATGTTTGTGATGTTTATTGTATTGGAATGTGTTTATTACAATGTATTCTACCTCATTAATGATTTCTACTTTATACTAGGCATTTTAACGAATACACACTTTAGATTTAGCTAGATAGTTTAAAGTGCTTATGTTGGGACCTCAGGTATTGTGATTTTTTCCGGTTTTTATTTGAAGGGCTAGTGGGGCTTAGGCAAGGAAAGGCTTACTGTGAGGTGCGATGGGTCGACCAGACCTCATAGTGGGCAACCTTTTGTTTGTTTCTGAGGTTCTCAATGTGTGTACTTAATGTAGATGCACGTAGACATTTAGACATTTAGGTTTTTCTTTTCAAGTAATAACAAATCAACTAAATTACAGTTAAGTAAGTCTATAGACTTGGAGTTAAGGAATGATAAATATAAGATAAAATAAGGCATTAATTAAATAATACTAGTTTTCTCATTTTTGATTGGTTAGAGATTTATTAAAATTGGCAGAGGATGATATTTGAAAGGATCCTTTTCACATTTGGAAATTTTACAGTATGATTAAGGCTAAACTTTGTTATCTTTGTTTTTTCGAGACTTGGTGCCTCGAAAAGGGGGGAATGAGGTGTATTGACTGTTTCACATGTGATAGGAAATTAAATCATCTAAATTGAACTTTGAATGAGATACTGTACTAGCCTCAGCATTGAGGTCAAAAGGTCTCCCTCCCTTTGTGAAGTGCAAATGTAGACCAAGGGGGGACACTTTCCCCTTCCTGGCCAAGCAAAGGAACAGTAGGATCAAAGAACAGGTTCGTTCCTGTTCTCACCTCTTTGTTACATTAAACAATCAATCAATGTTTACTTGCTAAGTTTCCAAACTCTGGGCTCCGAACCCATGCGGAGCCCAGGGGATTTTATCACCCCCAAAGGTGACTCAGGATGTTGGAAGAATACCAGCTGTTTGTTTCCCCCTCAAAATGAGATCAAAGAATATGTATTTGTTTGAAAAGTCACAAATGAAGGATTATTGGAATGGTTCTTGCAGAAATCTAGATTGCAAATATAGTTTGTTCAATGCCACTCTTCAGATAATTCAAGAACCAACAGAATGTTCTCATTCATATAACCCATTGTCAACTACAAGTGTTATTCATTCTATGCAATATACCTCTTCACTTCAAGCTGAGTATAAGATGTCAACAGATGGCTTTATTTGTGACCACCTGCCCGTTATCTCTGTAACTCGACTGTTGGATGTTGATTAATTTGTGAACCCTGAAAGTTTCTTGTTCCCAGGTTGGTACTTCCTCCATTTGTTGAGGTGTGAAAGTTTGTGGCTTTCTTTCTTTGTTCTAAGGCTAAAGCCTTAGACTCCTCCCGTTGGTCTCAAGTCATATAGGCCTTTTTGGCTAAGATTCTTCAGAGTAAATCTGACCCCAACTGCTCTCACAGGGCCTCTGCCTCAGCCCTGTTCTTTTGATTCTGCTTGTGTTAATAAACTTTGTGTTATTATGCAAGCTAGTTTCATCTACGATCCTTATTCATCCTCCACATCATCACCCGGGGAAACACGACAACGCAAACAAAACAGATTCAAGAGTCCCACCGAGGACACATCTGAGGGTCAGGACTTAACCGTGCTGGTTGATCCGTAAACCTCCAATCAGCCATCCCATTGATCAGGCCCCAAACATTAGCATATCTAACACCCTGCTACTGAGACCACCTACTCGTCTCATTATATAGGCACAGGCCAAATTTAGCCAGAGCAAAAGAAAGCTCAACCACCAAGGGCTCTAGCTCCAACCTCCCAGCTTTGCCTCCAGTATTGACTTCCTGGCAATGCTGCTCATCCCAACATCAAGGTGAGAGTGATTCCCTACCCGACAAGGGAAAACGCCTCCAATTGCCAAAAAAGGGACGTTGGACTTTGTCACTCCTGAACTTTCGTCAGGTTGTGTGAGGACCTCAACACACCTTTACCTGTTTCCAGTTTTCCTTAACTTGAAGGTTTGTTCCCTCTTTTGTTCCTCAAAAGAACTATTTGATAAGAGCTTCAAAGCATTGAAACCTTATCAACAGGGGGATTATGTAGGAAACTAAACCACATCAAGCGTAAAGCTTCCCCCTTTGCTAGCAGAAATTAACCAAGGAGCCTGTTTTTGTGTTATCATCGAACTGTTTACACACAACTGCCCCCGCAACTTTGAGATGCAGAGCTAACCCCACTATGTGGTCTTTGAACTCAATACCGGAGCCGCAGAGACTGAACCAACTATTTGAAGTACTCAGTACGAACCCTTCTTTTTACGACTCCCCACGGGGGGGGGGGGGGCTTCTCCCCTTCTTGCCAAACAAAAGGACCGGAGAACCCAAGGACAGTTTCCCCCTATATCACCTCTCTGCAACATTTACGACCAAACGAAGAACATCCCTCTTCCCCCCTTTTTTTAAACAGATACTGTGGGATGCTGTAAGTTCAAAGAACGGTCCCAATGCCCTCTGACCCCCTGTGGTGAGATGTCACAGGAGGACACTTACCAGGCCCCGTAACTGAGATGTCTCCCAGGTAAGAAGGGAGAACAAAGAAATTGTATCATGTTTGAAAAGTTAGAAATGAGAACAACGAACATGTGTTTGACTGAAAAATTACAAATGAAAATATTTTTGGAATGATTTCTACAGAAATTGAAATTGCAAATATTGCCTGTTCAATCACACTCGTTTCATGTAATGCAATAACCAACAGAATGCTATTTTAAAGTGTTTATCATTTAAAAGTGCTTAAAATTACCAGAAAACATCACAAAAGTTAGTTTGAGGTATTTACTGCGACCATATAGTTAAGAGGAGGCATAACATGATTTTTGACATTTATGTGTATGAGTAACTACAAGTAAAATGCATTAATTAGTTCCTAAAGTGATTCGAGGCTATTTCCTAGTCGTGTTTGGTATCAAACTCTTTCATTATAGATGATATTTCAAGATATGATGTTGAAAAGATGTTTTGAAATATGTGGAATTAATTATTAGGCATTATTTTATGTTTAGAATCATCCCTTGTTGTTTGTCACTCCATTCATTCACATATACACTTGAGACACACCCACAAGCTGAAAGCAGAGACATTGACCAATCACCGACATGATCACAGAATGATCCACCAAGACGCCTCCTCCAAAAGGCGTCCACAAACTCCCTTTAAAAAAAGGACGCGCGAACAGAAACGTCAGTTTTTTGGACGCGGGCGTTCATGCTCACCCGTGTTCCCTCATGTTCCAATCTTTTCATTTATTTCATTTTATTTTTAGTTGAAACAGTTAGATTTTGGAGTTAACAGCTACTTGGTTCGGACGAATCCGGCACCTAGTGACGTGCGTAACAGCCGAAAGGAAGCCCGGCCCGCGACCCACTGTGGTTAGCCAAGAGCCATTATCTAAGCCAGCTGCGAAGGCCTAACCGCCCGGATCGGCTGAAGGGCTAAATTCTGTGGAACCGAAACAGAACCAACGGTGGCACGTCCGGCTGTATTTTTTCAAACAGCACCTCCAAGTCCAACCCTGACACCAGCTTCAAGGTACAAGAACGAACTTTCATCAGCAACTTCACCCACAATAGATCACATACATATCTCCATAACTACAAACTTACACGCACTAACAACATGCTACACACACAGTACATCTCATTCATGTTTGTTCGTCTCCCCTTTGTCCGTCCTCCTCTCTTCGTTATGAGCTCTCTTTATTTTATTCTTTGATTTTATGATCTTATTATTCGAATATGTATCCTGCATTTTTATTCAATATTTAGTAGACTAGCTTTCTCCTAGCATAGTGATTTCACTTTATTACATATAATCCTCACTTTTATTAGCCTAGAAATGCATTTCATCATGATTTAATTATCCCATTTCAATTGATATTTTGACTGTGTTAATTGTTGACTTTTGAATAAAAGTTTAAACATAATCTTTGATTCCTCTGATTCATTAAAGCTGTGATGATGGTGTAGATGTTGCTGGTAGAATTCATTTTTCCCTGGTTTCACATTGATGAGTTTAGTCTAAAACTTATAACTTATAACATATTTCTCCTGTTAAAAGGAGTGGCACCCCGCAAATTTGAAGTAATATTAATAATCATAATTAATATTCTTAGTTATATAACCCATTAATAATAACTCATCTCCTCCTACAAATATGAATAAAAAGGGCCCTGTGTGAAAATAAGATGGTTATTAATCACAGTCTGGAAAACCAGGACAAAAAGTCAAAGAAAGGGAGAGAAGGTGAAATGAGGGAAAACAACTGTTTACTCAGTTCTTCAGAGATTAAAACACTCATCTCTTTTTAGACAATATATTATTTAATTTGAAATTAACTACGTGCACTCACACATATTTAAATGCTGGAACATTCCTTTTGCACGTCAAATCTTAAATGAAAATAAAGTTATTTAAAAAATGTGTATATATTGTAGAAAACATTTTGCTACCACCGCCCCTTAAATTGTAGCAAAAGTATGTCACAAACAAAATATTCAATGAACCATTAAATATAATAAAACAGATTCATAAAATACAAGCAATGGATATGGAGTCATTAGGTTATTGCATTTCTTTTCAACCTTTGGATCAGGACACCATGTCTGGTCAGCCTGGAATTAAAATGGGGTTTAAATGTCTAGTAATTGGTAAAAAAAAAAAAAATACACACAACAAATATCAAAAAACAGTTTTCTATACGTAAACTTTCTCAAATATTTCAATCTAGTAAAAAAAGATACAGTATCTAAATATCTAATCCTGGCTACTCTGTATCTAACTTTAACACACTTTAATAAACATGATCAAAAACTAATTCTAAAAAAAATGTCTCTGGGGTCGCTGGACACTTGTGATATTAAAATGGTTAGGGTGTAATACACAGAAAGGTCTGTGTGTGTGTGTGTTGCGCGTGTGTGTGTGTAGGTCTGTGTGTGTGGAGCGAATATCTCCCCAACGCGGTGCGAGTTCGACCTGAAACTTTGTCAAGCATTGCTCTACGATGCTCACTGACTGATCACATGACCAAACACCTGTCACACAGGTTTACAATTATCAATCAGAGCTTCAGCATAAAAGGACAACAGGTGAGTGTTTCTGTTTTGGACCAATGGATGCCAACATTAGAAACAGAGGCGGAGCCAGAGAAGTGAGAGGAAGAGGAGGAGGAAGAGGAAAGCAAAGGACTGTAATCTCTGATGAGATCTGAACCACTTTGGTTGACCATGTGATCAATCATGGTGTTACAATGAGGGAAGTTACAACATTGTTCACACACTCAACTTTGAATGAAAAAAAAAAAACATCCTCTACACTGGAAAATATGGAAATAATTGCTTTGCGAACGAGCTTCAAACAATTTAAGTTGTGCACAAATTAACATGATTTTGCCAAATGAAATTATTTTCATGATTCCACATTTCTTAATGCAGTCCAAGTATGATCTATACTATGAGCTAGTGTCTATATAGACAAGAGAAAGGTCATCCTACAGGGTCATATCTCATCACCATATATGGAATCACCTTGCTCTAGAAATAGATGAGAAAAAGACAACCTATCAATCAGTTAAAACGGTTAGCTTGTTGTTTGACCCCCAAGTTTAAATATATCTCAGTGGTACACTGACTCAAAAATGAAGGCCTCTAAGCTCTTTGCTGTGATGTATAAGAAACAGTTCATCTTTGTTCAAAAGAGTAAAAACCTTTTAATATCAAGATGTTAAATACTTTGATACACTTCAAGAGAGTTAGCTGTTAGCAGCTAGCAGAGCGTTAGCTGTTAGCAGCTAGCAGAGCATTAGCTGTTAGCAGCTTGCAGAGGGTTAGCTGTTAGCAGCTAGCACTAAACAGAAAGAGATAAAATAAATAACTTTGATTGATTGCATGGCAACAGTGGCCTATTAATTTATTTCATTGTAATTTAACATCAATTTAAGGTAAATGTTTATTTTATTGCAAATGTAAATAGTGATGTCACAGTTTGTGTTTTATACAATTAGGATTACCCTGATGTTGATGTGTGTTCATTACTGATATTTTATTATTCAGTGTTAATTCTGGAAGTTTTGGATGTTTTCACAAAATATGAATGTCAATAGTAAAACATTTTAGTGTTAATAATAATAATACTTGATGAGCTAAATTATCACTAGAGCCACTTTAAATGTTTCTATTTAGTATCAAAGTTACAGTTTGTACTAAAGTCTTCAAGCTGCAGCTGTTTAAGTTCAATTATTGTTGTTCTTATTTTGGTTAAGGTTATTAGTGCAATGCCTTTAATCTAATAATATTAATAATATGTATTTTGAACTTGTCACTAAGATCTTTATTTAAATTAACTTTTATTTACTTGTGTGTGTGTGTGTGCTTGTGTGTGTGTGTGTGTGTGTGTGTGTGTGCTTGTGTTTGTGTGTGTGTGTGTGTGCTGGGACTCTAACACACCCTCATTACTTCACTGGATAAAATATGTAGAACCAGTCCAACCTGAAGCTGCCCCCCCCCCCCCCCCCCCCCACACACACACACACACACACACACACACACACACACACACACACAGTGTAACACTGATGTACAGAGGTGTGAGTGCTGAGCTCTGACGCGGTCTCACCTCTGATCTTCAGTCTGGATCTCATGTTGTTCCTGCACCGTGTCCTGATCCATAGCAGAGACACACCTACACACACACACACACCTACACACACACACACACACATTTTACATATATCTATATGTATACCATCCTCATTAACTAGAAATGTAAAAAGTCCAAACACATCATCCATTGGAAGAACCTTCTGTCAGATCACATTGCTTTGGAAAAAAATACCAGTTGTTTTTTTCCCATCATTTTTCCTCTCACTACATATGTGTTTAAGTGTGTACAGTATATGTGTAGGTATGTATTTATATACTATTTGCAGGCTAAGGGAGTAACGGATTACAATTAACGGCGTTAAGGAATATGGATACAAAAAACATGTAATGGTAATCCATTACAGTATATTAAAAAACATGTAATCAGATTACATGTTTTTTTTTAATAAAAATAGAGATTACTTTGGTGGATTACAGTTGAAAAGCAAGAGGAATATACATCAGTGCATCAGACACAGTGCACACATTACGACACTTCATGGCAGTTCACCACAACAAATGAACATGTGAAACAAGCTAATGATGTGATGATGGGAGAAAACACCGTGGTCAGCGCGCACTTGTTTAGAAACTGACCAACTTGTCCGTGGACTCACAGAGCGTCTGTATTTAATACATCTGAGCACTAAAGAGTTTTCTGAGCAGAGTTGATGGAGCAGTAAGTGTGTTTTATGTTTGTGTGTCACGTAGACACTGTAGTTACGTGTTTCTACCGTTAACAAAGACCCCTACACACTACACAGACACCTACACACTACACAGACCCCTACACACTACACAGACCACTACACACTACACAGACCACTACACACTACACAGACCCCTACACACTACACAGACCCCTACACACTACACAGACCACTACACACTACACAGACCACTACACACTACACAGACACCTACACACTACACAGACCCCTACACACTACACAGACCCCTACACACTACACAGACCCCTACACACTACACAGACCCCTACACACTACACAGACCACTACACACTACACAGACCACTACACACTACACAGACCCCTACACACTACACAGACCACTACACACTACACAGACCCCTACACAGACCCCTACACACTACACAGATCCCTACACACTACACAGACCCCTACACACTACACAGACCACTACACACTACACAGACCCCTACACAGACCCCTACACACTACACAGATCCCTACACACTACACAGACCACTACACACTACACAGACCACTACACACTACACAGACCCCTACACACTACACAGACCCCTACACACTACACAGACCCCTACAGACTACACAGACCACTACACACTACACAGACCCCTACACACTACACAGACCACTACACACTACACAGACCCCTACACACTACACAGACCAATACACACTACACAGACCCCTACACACTACACAGACCCCTACACACTACACAGACCCCTACACACTACACAGACCCCTACACACTACACAGACCACTACACACTACACAGACCCCTACACAGACCCCTACACACTACACAGACCACTACACACTACACAGACCCCTACACACTACACAGACCCCTACACAGACCACTACACACTACACAGACCCCTACACACTACACAGACCAATACACACTACACAGACCCCTACACACTACACAGACCCCTACATACTACACAGACCACTACACACTACACAGACCCCCTACACACTACACAGACCACTACACACTACACAGACCCCTACACACTACACAGACCAATACACACTACACAGACCCCTACACACTACACAGACCCCTACACACTACACAGACCCCTACACACTACACAGACCCCTACACACTACACAGACCACTACACACTACACAGACCCCTACACAGACCCCTACACACTACACAGACCACTACACACTACACAGACCCCTACACACTACACAGACCCCTACACACTACACAGACCCCTACACAGACCACTACACACTACACAGACCCCTACACACTACACAGACCAATACACACTACACAGACCCCTACACACTACACAGACCCCTACACACTACACAGACCACTACACACTACACAGACCCCTACACACTACATAGACCACTACACACTACACAGACCACTACACACTACACAGACCCCTACACAGACCCCTACACACTACACAGACCCCTACACACTACACAGACCACTACACACTACACAGACCCCTACACAGACCCCTACACACTACACAGACCCCTACACACTACACAGACCCCTACATACTACACAGACCACTACACACTACACAGACCCCTACACACTACACAGACCCCTACATACTACACAGACCCCTACACACTACACAGACCACTACACACTACACAGACCCCTACACACTACACAGACCCCTACACACTACACAGACCCCTACATACTACACAGACCCCTACATACTACACAGACCACTACACACTACACAGACCACTACACACTACACAGACCCCTACATACTACACAGACCACTACACACTACACAGACCACTACACACTACACAGACCCCTACACACTACACAGACCCCTACACACTACACAGACCACTACACACTACACAGACCCCTACACACTACACAGACCCCTACACACTACACAGACCACTACACACTACACAGACCCCTACACAGACCACTACACACTACACAGACCCCTACACACTACACAGACCAATACACACTACACAGACCCCTACACACTACACAGACCACTACACACTACACAGACCCCTACACACTACACAGACCACTACACACTACACAGACCACTACACACTACACAGACCCCTACACAGACCCCTACACACTACACAGACCCCTACACACTACACAGACCCCTACACACTACACAGACCACTACACACTACACAGACCCCTACACAGACCCCTACACACTACACAGACCCCTACATACTACACAGACCACTACACACTACACAGACCCCTACACACTACACAGACCCCTACATACTACACAGACCCCTACACACTACACAGACCACTACACACTACACAGACCCCTACACACTACACAGACCCCTACACACTACACAGACCCCTACATACTACACAGACCCCTACATACTACACAGACCACTACACACTACACAGACCCCTACACACTACACAGACCCCTACATACTACACAGACCACTACACAGACCCCTACACACTACACAGACCCCTACACACTACACAGACCCCTACACACTACACAGACCCCTACACACTACACAGACCCCTACACACTACACTACACAGCAATCTGGAACATGGCAGCATGTCAATAGCATCTGGTTTTATATGACGTTATATTTGTGACACAATTCTGCTGTCAGTGCACGTCTGAACTTTACCAAGACTGTACATGGTCCACGTTTTAAAGACCATTAAAATTAAACCAGCGTGCACAAGAAATGTACACAGAGCTGTGTGTGCGTCTAAAGAATATGTTTGAATAATAAATAAAACCAATAGAAGCTGATTTTCATCAAGAACTTCAATGCACTTTATGTTTTAATTATATAACATATTTAATGTGACTCTCTTCCATCAGTTATAGGCCTGTACAATATTATTTAATGTATGAGTGGGGTCAGGTTAAACATTTTATTATTTTATTTTATATTGGAATGTCAGTGCTAAATAAATATGTTCATATGTTTAATTGTTTATTCTTTGAAGCATTAATATTAATTTATACAATTGCAATGTTTTTATTAAAGTGGTTAGTAACATTCAGAGCCAGAAATGCAATGGCTCTAATAATTTACATAATAATTCCTTTCAGTGTTTCGGTCAAACCATTTCATTTGGGTGCATCCCTAATGGAAACTCCAGCATATTGTTTCATTTAAATCTGAAAAAAGAAACAATATCACATTATAATATGAATGATCTCTGCCTGCTGTTAAAATGTTATCATACAATGAACTTTGCTTTTACTCTATTATTTTAGTAAAGCTGGTTGTGAAGGTTTGAGGTCAGTGGTTTAGCTCAGTGGTAGGTTTCTTGCCTCCTGTGAGGGGGACCTGAGCTCTAATCCTGGTTTATATACTAAACTTTTTTTTTTTTGCAAATGTTCCTTCTGGGAGATTAATAAAGGTCTATTCTATTCTCTTCTATTCTATTCTATTCTATGATAAACTTTAAAAAAAAAGTATGTTAGAATAATATGAAACCTTTCAGTTCCAACAGCACAGGATCCATTTCCTTAAAGGTAGGTAAAAACTGATTAAAATTGTGTTTTTGGAGTTATTGTTTTTCAAATACACATCACACACAATAAATATCAAATAACTGTACCCTATACATAATCTTTCTCAAATATATAAATCTAGTTCAAATAAAATACAGTATATAAATATATAATCCTGGCTACTCTGTATCTGTAACACACTCCAATAAACATGATCAAAAACTAACTCTAGAAATAAAAATGTCTCAGGGGTCACTGGACATTTGTGATATTAAAATGGGGTCACGACCCAAAGAAGGTTGAGAACTCCTGGGTTAATGTGAAGAAAAAACGAAAGTTTATATCAGAATACTAGTTTAGTTTCCAGGTGAAAAAAAAGTTACAGGAGGGGCCCAACAAGATGGATATTACCCAGGGTCCAAAATGTGGAGTTACGCCCCTGCCTTTCCCCCACATATTAGTCTATTATAAACTTGTTGTTGGCTCCTCACCTCACCCTCTAATAGCATAATACCATTATTATAATTATTATAATATCACACACACTTACTGTATCATAATATCTACGATTTGTAAAAAACTGTCTATGATCTATAGTATTTTATCTGTAATTGTCTCTGTCTTTGTGTTGTATGTGACAAAAAAATAAAAACATGTATCAATATAGACACACATGTACATCCATACATACATATATACATACAGTACATGTGCGCATATATATATATATATATATACACATACATGCATGGACATAATATCTATAAATACATAAATGTATCTCTCTCTCACACAGACTCAAACCTTTTCTCTGCAGAGTTTGTTCCTGGAGGTCTGCTGTCCTTCCTGTTTCAGATGTTGGTCAGTTCTTCAGTCAGTGTGTGTCTGCGCGTCTGCTCTGTGACTGTGTGTGTGTGTGTGTGTGTGTGAGAGGTGAGAACTCTTCCACGCCCTCATTCCTTCCTAGTATAAAATATGTGAAACCAGTCCAACCTGAAGCTGCTCCCAGAGTCCATGACGTTTTTACTTTTTAATTATTATAATTATTGTTATTAATCTTTTCTTTGTCTTGTTTAGTTTTGTTCTTTACTTCAAATGTGTTTGTTTTTAATCTTTGTGGCGTCCAGTGTGGACAGTAAAGTAAGAGTTTCATTGTTCAGGAAAACATGTTTCCTTACTGTGTACATGACAATAAACACTGTGAATCTAGAAATAGATGCTCTAAAGGACCAGATTTGGCCCCCGGGCCTTAAGTTTGACACCTGTGCTTTAGATGCTTTAGAAAGCCTTTGATCAGTTAGTGTATTTATGTATTTATATATTTAAGTGTAGCTATTTATGAAGTGGGTCCTTTAATCTCAACTATTCATCCTTTATTTATTCATTAGATTGATTTAGAAAAGAAACTGTCAGGTTCTGTTTGTGTTTAGCACTTTTGTTCTGAGTCTTTGTTTATTCTGTGTTCTAGTTTAACTCTTGTCTGTGTTTCAGGTGTTCCTGCTTGTGGCTCCACCCCCCAGTGATGTCTGTGTGCTTGGTTGGTGATTGATTAGCTCCCTCATGTTTCCACACAGGTGTGGCCCATTCCCAATCAAGCTTCCCTCACTATTTAGCTGTGTGCTTGGACACATTATGACTGTGGGATCATTGTATGTTGTCTCTCCTCCTCGTGTCCTGCTGTGTTTTGTTCCCTGTACCTCCTCCTCGTTGGATTTAAGTTGCTTTTGTTTGGTAAATAAACATGGATTGGTTCAAGGAATGCTACTCCTGCATTCTGCCTCCTTCTCTCTCTGCGTTTGGGTCCACACCCACACTGGACCATGACAGAAACACTACATATTAATTAACTTATGACATATGTAAATATGATAGCAGCTAGCAGAGTGCTAGCTGTTAGCAGTTAGCACTAAACAGAAACACTGATTGCATGGCAACAGTGGTCTATAAATTTATTTCATTGAAGTTTAATGTAATTTTAAGATACTGTGTTTTTTAATGCAAATGTAAATAGTGACATCATAGTTCATGTTTTATACAGTTAGGATTAGCTTGATGTGTGTTCATTACGGATATTTTATAATTTATTGTTAAATTTGGAAGTTTTGGATCTTTTCACAAAAAGTGAATGTCAATAGTAAAACATTTTAGTATTAATAATAATTGATGAGCTAAATTATCACTAGAGCCACTTTAAATGTTTCTATTTAGTATCAAAGTTACAGTTTGTACGAAAGTCTTCAAGCTGCAGCTGTTTAAGTTCAATTATTGTTGTTTTTATTTTGGTTAAAGCTATTAGTGCAATGGCTTTAATCTAATAATATTAATAATATGTATTTTTAACCTGTTACTAAGATCTTTATTTAAATTAACTTTTGTTTACGTGTGTGTGTGTGTGTGTGTGTGTGTTTGTGCGTGTGTCTGGAACACACCGTCATTACTTCACTGGATAAAATATGTAGAACCAGTCCAACCTGAAGCTGCTCCCAAACACACACACACACACACACACACACACACACTGTAGCAGAACCTTTTCACATTAGAATGTACTCATAATAACGAGAAACAACACTTAAACATTGAAGCTCCACCTTCATTTTCAGTCGCTAATCTATCCATTACACAACTTTGTATTCACACATTTTATAATAGAGGCAAACTCTATACCTATTTTTTTTAAACTTTCATAAATAAATATTTCATGAGTAATATAGTTGTCTTTGTCATATTTTATTTGGCATTAGTAAATAATTATGCACACTTACAGATATTGTACATGAAATGAGTGATAACACGTGTTATAAAGGCTATTTTACACAAAAGTTTGAGAGCCACTGCGTTCCACTACACGTAGCTAGTTTGTTACACTTTCTAGGGTTGGGCTCAATTACATTTTACAATTTCTTATTTCCTTACTGTGTACATGACAATAAACACTGTGAATCTAGAAATAGATGCTCTAAAGGGCCAGATTTGGGCCCCGGGCCTTGAGTTTGACACCTGTGCTTTAGATGCTTTAGAAAGCATTTGATCAGTTGGAGTGGCTGTATTTATGTATTTATATATTTAAGTGTTATATTATATTTATATATATTAAGTGTAACTCCTGACCCCCAGGTTGAGAACCCTTATGTTAAAGGATACTGCAGAGCCTTCACGTAGTTCTGAACCGCCTGCATTATTAAAATTAGAAAACATTTCTTAGATAATTTTGTATTACTTTCTTCGAGGTTTTTAAGCCCCTGGATGCAACTGGAACAGCTTTTAGATAAAAGAGAAAACACTTTTGTTGCCATGTAAGTAAGTAAGTAAACTATATATATATATTAAAATCTCTTCCTCACCCTCCGCGGGCGGTCTCTCTTTTTTCCTCCAAGCTCGGGTCCTCTACCAGAGGCCTGGGAGCTTGAGGGTTCTGCGCAGTATCTTTGCTGTTCCTAGAACTGCACTTTTCTGGACCGAGATGTCTGATGTATTTCCTGGGATCTGCTGGAGCCACTCCTCCAGTTTGGGGGTCACTGCCCCGAGTGCCCCAATGACCACGGGCACCACTGATGCCTTCACCCTCCAGGTTTTCTCCAACTCTTCTCTGAGCCCCTGGTATTTCTCTAGTTTCTCGTGTTCCTTTTTCCTTTTTTTTTTTTTTTTTTTTTTTTTTTTTCACCTTGTTTGCACATGCTGTTGAAGGTTAACACTACAAGAAGTGCAATCTTTTAACAGCAATGCATATTTTATTATTGCAATTAAATAAATGAATTTATTTCATTGCATAATTGTGACCATCACCAGCCCTCCCTAGGGAAGGGTAAATACTTTATTAAAGGGAGGATGTAAAAAAGAGAGGGCAGTGTTACACCAGGGTGAGGGGGGTGAGGGGGGTGGGGGGGGAGTTAACAGGGAGGAGGGATACAAGATAGGAAAACGAATGGGTGGGGAATAGTCAATAAGTTTCAAGTGATGTGATGTGAAATTGTGGTTGTGTATATTGTGCTTATTGTTGTGTTATCAAGCCAGTTTGGTGACCAGTGTGCGGCTTAGGAATAATGGTGGTGGCTGTGAGCAGAGGAGGAAGTGAGTGGAAGTTACATAAAACAGGTATTTGGGAACAACGTGTCTATGGTTGAGCCCAGTATGAGTGTTATCCCACAGCCCGAGGCCAGTGCGTCCATGACAAATGTGATTCCAAGAGCCGCTACTGCACAACCCATGAGCCGCCCCCGGGCCCGAAGAAGCAGTCGGGCCAGCAGAAAGAGCGAGAGATCTAGGGGCCCCCGGGACCACCCCACGGCCAAGCAGCCCCCCGAACGCCCCCAAGGTCCCAAGCCGAGAGGCTGCCATTGCCCCCCCCATACACACCCGAAAAGCCCCCAAGGAGCCAAGGACCCAGCGCACCACACCACCGACTCCAACTCCACCGACTCCAACCCCCAACCCCCAGGTTTCCAGCCCATACTCTGCACAGATGTTCCTGTATTATCTGAGACATTCACTCATATATATATATATATATATATATATATATATATATATATATTAGGGATGCGCAACGTCACTGGCCCTGTGGATGAGTCTGTTGGCATCTGCAACCCTCAGTCTGCTCCCCCAGCAAACAACAGCGTAGAGGATCACACTCGCCACCACTGACTCATAAAACATCCTCAGCATTTTCCTGCAGATGTTGAAGGACCTCAGCCATCTCAGAAAATAGAGGCGGCTTTGGTCCTTCCTGTAGAGGGAGTCAGTGTTCCTCCCCCAGTCCAGTTTATTGTCAATCACCACAAAGACACATTGAAATATAAGAAAATACCATCAATATGGCAGCTCAGACTGAGTTGGTAAGGCTCGGACCCTTTCTTAAAAAAGTAAGTCTTTAAGTGCTTTTCAGAAGAATCTACAGAGAGGAAGGAGAGAGGAAGCCCACTGCTCCTCCATGGTGGGTTACAGTGCTGGCCCTAACCTCTCTGGTGCCCTAGGCCAGATTTTCTTATAGTGCCCCCTTATATGCAGTTTTTTTTATTCCAAGTAATTGATTTTTACATTATTGTTATATTATTATTATCAGGATCATTTCTAACACTTGCATAGTGGTCTTCAATATATCCACAAAGAGGCTTTATAGAAGGAGAAAACATGAGCAAAATTACTTTTTTGAGATTTTATTTAATTTTGATGAAAGGGTTTCACATACACATATAAGAACACAGACAAGTCAATAAAAGCCAATTTAAATATCTTAGTGACAGGTTAAAAATAAATAAATAATAAATAAATAAATATTAATATTATTAGAGTAAGGCTTTGCACTAAAACAAGATACAAATAAATAATAGATAGATAGTGGTGGGTTGGCTCATCAAGTATTCTTTTTAATCTAAATACTTATGACTAAAATATTTTACTATTTTGTGAAAAGATGCAAAACGTCCAGATTTAACATAACATTACTGAAATTGTAGAAATGAACACACATTAATTTAAAGAATTGCAGTTCACAGAGGTATTGAACAAAGAAACTATTTATTAAAATAGTGTCTTTTTGATGGTGATTTATAAAACAGTTTGAACCAACACAAGCTAAAAAAGCTCCATCCATTTTATGGGAGAGTTTTGTCTCAAAAATATCCACAAATATATCCAAAATTTTCACGTGTTTTATCATGTATGTGTAACCGGTTCTAAACAAATTTTGTGAAAATTTAAACTAAAGGTCTGGAATCACCACTTTCATTAAATGATGTCCTGGTTCGGGGTAAAGACAAATAAAAATAATAAACAAATGAGTCTTTGGCTGTAGAAAATGAAAGACTTCACACAGAGAATAATGCACAGACACAAACTGCTTAGGTTGTTGTACCAAAATTATTATTTTAACAATTTTCACAGGTTTTTGCATTAACAATACCACAATTTATTCCCCAAAACAAAAAATAAAATAAAAACTGGCCAAAAAAAATAAAATAAAAAATATGCTGTAGCTTTAGTCCCTTTTTGTTGTGCACAACTTGAACTCAGTCCAAAAAAAATGTTGAAAATAAATCCGTTTTAGGAGTGGGTTTCTGAGTCACAAGTGTTGGAAAGATCTTACTGGTGTAGGTGACATGAAATCCAAGTCCTACTGAAGCACTGAGAATCTGAAACGATTGTCAACTCCACAGCCACAGGTCCTCGTGTTGGTAGAATTCAGCACAGAGCGGACAGACGGCTCCTCCTTCACACTGAGACTCCTCCCACAGTCCAGGCTATCATGACAAGTACACAGTATCAGACACTGTGAAGTCCAAACCATCCAAAAAAGAATTAAAAATATTGACTTTCTTTTTTTCTTTCTTTTAAAGAAAAACATTTTCTTTTGCTGGGCTGTCTAGTTGCGTGGGGCAGGGCCTTAAAAGGGCGGTGCACCATCAGGTGGGGTTGGATCAGCTGCGTAATGGGCAGAGGACATCACCTCAGAGCAGCAGGGCGCACAGCGCGAGCAGAGCCATCCAGCTGACATTAGAGTGCAGTGTATGAGAGAGGAGCAGAGACGGTATGTTAATCATTGGGTAATGTACGTTAAGGATAAAATACTCTGGGTAGGCGTGAGTTTGACAGACAGGTCAGCGCGTGTTTGACAGGCAGGCGTGTGCAATGCACTAACTGTGCAGCAGATGGAATGGTCTGATCAGTGAGACGTCATCCTTTCTTAGTAGAATATTTGATTTGAGTAGTGTTTAAGTTAATAAAAGAACTATTTGGTTAAATAACTAAAGTCAAATGATCAAAAGTAAGTCTTTAGTTAAAGATAAAGAAAAAGTTCCAGGTGATGTCATAAATTGAAAATTATAATGGTTGGTTTAAAGTGATGGATATTAATACTTAACACTTAGTAAAATATGTGTTTACAATTTAATTAATAAATTAACAATGAATAAGTAAGTAAATACATTAAATAAATAAATAAATGCAATTTGAGGAAAATGTAATTGAGATTACAAGTATTTCCAAGTTTAAATAAATTTCAAACTAAGGATTTATAAAACTATTTATAAATTAAGTACATTTTAACTGTCTTAAACTGTGTTCCATTTATTTGTAGATTTGTGTATCAAACATTCATTCAGTCAGTCATTCAGTCAGTCAGTCAGCTCGTAATTACGACGCTTTTACCTGGCCCAACCCCCACTCTACCTGTTTTTCTGGGCTTGTTTTCGCACAAACTCGTTGTTTATAGTGCTTTAAGTCACGGCAAAGTGTTAAGATTTATTTTCCAGTGGTAGCTTAATTCATCAATTAACGTAATGTTACAAACGGAAGCGTGTATTATTTATTTACTGTGTTCTTAAACTGTGTTCCACTTATTTGTAGATTTGTGTATCAAACATTCATTCATTCATTCATTCATTCATTCATTCGGTCGGTCGGTCGGTCGGTCGGTCGGTCGGTCGGTCGGTCGGTCGGTCGGTCGGTCGGTCGGTCGGTCGGTCGGTCGGTCGGTCGGTCGGTCGGTCGGTCGGTCGGTCGTTCGTTCGTTCGTTCGTTCGTTCGTTTCCCCCTGATAGGGAAAATGTGTGTAGATAATTCAGTACTTTTTTATATTTATTTGAGGTTAGCATCTAGCTCCTCCTTTTTCTTTTAACAAGTTTGCTAATTAAAACCTTAGCTGTGTTAGGAATAACATGTTAATTCTAAGTCAGTGTGTGTACATAGTGTATGCAAATATTTACTGTTAATTAAAAATGATCTGCTCATCTACTACAACTAAGCAACTGCTGAAATGCCTATTCAGTCTTTTTTATTTCTTTGTCAAACAGATGGAACCCCACTTTTTTAGACGGGCTGATGGTAGCTTAAAAATATCTGACTCCTTTGAGGCAATGGAAATAAAAAAGGCTAATAAGGGAAAGCCATGGATGCGACCCTTGTCCCCGGAGGCTGTGATGGATAAGGCTCGAAGCAACCTGCTGGAGCACAAAGGAGATCCATCCAACAGAAAACACTTACTGGGTTTCTTTGAAATCCAGTTTGGTGTTTTCCGCAGACAGACCTTCAAGTGGGTGCTGGAGAATGCTCTCGGGTATGCTGCTTACCTTGTGGCTGCTATGAGGAGGGATCCCACAGGAGGCAGCAAGGATTCAACAGATCATGCCCACAATAAGCAGTGTTTCAGGGAGTATGTGGAGCTCTTTCCTTCAGGCAATATTGCTGTTGCTATGAAGGAAGAGCAGTATGTTGAGAAAAAGTCTCAGCAGACAGTCACCACACAACAGAGCTCTATTCAGAGTAAAGGATCACAGCCTTCTCCTAAGAAATGCTCCTCTGTTGCCTCCCTGTCCTCCCTCTTAGTCAGGAAAGGCGAGCAAAACTTAACCAAGATGATGAAAAGGCTGGTGTCTCCAATGAAAGTCAGACCATGTAAGAAAACATGTGATTACATGTTACATACATACATACATTAATTTATTATTTGTCTGCCATTCAGTAGTTGTGATGCTTTTTCTTTTTTTGGTAGCTTTGACGCATGCACGTACGCAGCCCTCGTCCACCATCAGTAGCCCCACCGCTTCAACTCCTCCCGCCTCTGTACCCTCATCGTCCTTTGTGGAGGAAACTCCATCCACCTCTGCAGTCCCGGGACCCTCCTCTGCCCCTGGACGCTCCTCATCTGCCCCCGGCAAACCTGTGTCTGAGCCTGATGACATCACTTTGCTGGCAGAGGTCTTAAGATGGGAAGAGGCCCAAATGACAAGTTAGTCAACATTACATTATTTTAAAAAAAAAAATATCAGTCTTTGATCATTGATTTTATTTATTCATTTAGTTTTTGCATTTACATTATAAATGAAAAATAAATGTATATTATGTACCTCCTTTGTATTTATGTCTTTTGCATTCATATGTTATTTCAGAAGCTTTCAAATATTTTGTTTATGTTGATATTTGCTTTTAATTTTTCATCTATGTTTTTTGCATTTTTTTGTGCGTGTTTTAGCACAGAGAGTCTGTCTTCCAGCTGGCTGGATAAAGACGCTCCCTGAAGTAGACCAGAAGTGGATGTCAAAGGCTCTGTTCAAGTGGACAGCACAGGGACACCCGGAGTTGGACTTTAACAGAGTGGACAAACTTTGGTGGTATCCTCCACAGGTGCCATTGCAGGCCAAAAATGTCCCTCGGCTGGAGAACTACTTTAGCCATCCTCTGTTCCTCTGGATGCCTCGAAAGCTTTGGCAAGTAAAGCTGATGTGTCCTCACTCAGATTGTCACAAAGAGCTCCTGTATTCAGCTGGTCTGCATCAGAAGATCAGACAGGTGGTGAGTTTAGGCACCATCTATTTTATGGCATCTGAATATCTTGCCTGCAATAGATGCAAGAGGAAGGTCATCAGCTGGAGCCATGGCATCATTTCACAGCTTGATGTTGGCCACAGGATGCAGTTTCCATCCATTTTAACATCCAAACTTGCTTGTGATATGGAGGTTGTGAGTTTGATGCCTGGGAAACAGCAGCAGTCAGATTCAGAAGAAGCTGCAGGAGCGTCACTCTGAAATCTGGCTGCAGAAGACGGTGCAGTACCTGACAGACTGCAGAGGAGTGAAGAGTGCCATGGAGAAGGGTTTGATTAGTCCTGTGACATTTCCACCCACACCTGCAATGCTTACTGTTCCTAAACACAGGTGGCTGATGCAGGTGTACGCCCAGGATGTTCTTCAGAGGCTGGAAGAAATTAAAGCAGCCATCACGTCCCAACTTGGCCGCATTTTAAAAATGGATTCTACGAAAAAAGTTGCCCGCAAACTTGCAGGGAGGAGCTTTGGAACTGCGACCTGGGTGACAAATGTTGGAAATGAGCATGGACAGGTCATCATGTCTGTGCTCACTGCCAGTGAGGGGTTTGGCCTCAGGCCAATGATTGACGGGCTGGTCAGGAGATACAGGATGGCTGGGGTACCTCCTCCTGATGTGCTCTATGTCAACAAAGACTGCTGTGGCAACAGCTTTCTCAGGAGAATGTTCGAAGAATGGAAACGTCTGAACATCCGGCTCGACGTTTGGCACTTTATGAGGAGGTTTTCGGTTGGCTGCACAACTGATTCCCACCAGCTGTATGCCACTTTCATGGGTCGCCTCAGCCACTGCATCTTCATGTGGGATGAAGACAACCTGAAGGCCCTGAAAATAGCAAAGCAGTCAGAGCTAGAAGCTAAAGGCCGAACTCCATCTGAGGCAGATGTACTCCGGTCTATCAGCCAAAGTGAGCTTGCCCTGCACTGCAAGAGGACCACCCGCGGTGTTCGGGAGACACAGGTTCTCATTGAAAGGCTCATCCAGGGCTTGGATGGTGACAACGGTCGTGACACTCTGGGAGTCCCACTGATAAACTCAGCAAGAATGAGTGAAATCGTTAAATCCCAGAAGAAACATGTCACCTGCATCCAGGATCCACAAGGGATCCAGCTTTACCTGCAGACGGGAAATGTCCTGAAGGGAGGTCACCGTCTGCCCACGTACCGCTGCGCCCGAGGTTCTACGTCACTGGAGTCTTTTCATCTTCACCTGAACCGTTTCATCCCTGGTAAACATTGTCATACTTTATTTGTTTTTGTTTTTCTTACAAAAGTATTTTGTGACTACACTGAAATATAACATGACGGATCCTAAAGAATCAGATTAATTGCAAGTCTTCTAATGATTATAAACAGAAATATGTTGTTGGAACAATATGTATGATGAATATTTTTTTATTCTCTGTTTTCTGAATTACTTTATAGGGACCCTGGCAAGTGATGTCTTCTTCCAGGCCTATCTTCTGGATGGGCTATCAAGGTGGAATGAGGACCGGGCTGTGGCAGCATCAAAGGATGAGCAGTCGTGCTCATACAACCATCTGCTCCGTCATGCTGCTAACACCCTAGCAGAGGAGGTTCTGGGCGAAAAGATCATCCCTTATGTCGGGCCAAGACAATACACAGGTTGATTATTGTTATATGATTGTTTGTTTTTGATTTCTTCAACTTATGCATTCATCTAATGTTTAACTTTTTTTGTGTTCTTGTTTGTGCTTTTTCTTTTCTTTTCTTTTCTTTTTTTGTCTTGTTTTGTTAAATCATCATTTTGAAGGTGAGCTTTTAGGTGTGGAATACCTCTATCAGCAAACTGGCAAAGTTCTGCAGGACTACATAGTGGTCATTGAAGAGTCTGAGACCACTGAAGTTGAGATAGATGAGGGCTTCACAGGACATGACAGTACCCACACTAGAGGCAGAGCAAGCACTTCTCGCCTCACAAGCATCTGCAGCTGTTCCTGGTTCCTCAGCAGCTCCATCTCCTCAGGCTACTGCCTTTGTGCCTCCCATTTCCCCCGTTATCCCTCTGTTGCCAGTGACTCAGTCACATGTCGCCTCATCATCAGCTTCTGCAGCTCCTTCACCTGCTGTGACCGCTCTGCTCCCCCATTCCACACAAACAGTTTCTCCTGCAGAACAGTCTAGTGAGTTTTACACAACTGTTTCTAAAATCTCACGTTTTGCTTTTTTTTTTAAATTTAAAATGTTTTACTCTAAATACTTGTCTTTTTCTTTTAGCATCAGTGCCATCTACTGATCCATCTCCACACTCCTCCTCATGCCATGTAAGAAGTTGTTTACCTTAAAGGAAAAAAAAGAATAGCTTGGATTGATGAGTGTGCACTGCTGTCATCAGTGCTTCTTTTTTCTTGTTTTTGTTTTTGTTAGGATTGGGTTGGCCCTGATAACATTGAAGGGTATGGCGCAGTGCAGGATCTGGCTGATTACTTGGCTGGACTAAGAGACCACCGTCTTGCGCTGACTCAGGAGGAATGTAGTCAGGTCATTGCTCTGTGGCAGGAACTGGGGGAGTATGACAAAAAAAAAATCTGTCTACCCAGCTCGACACCAGACCAGCCTGAGCAAGGGACGATTCCGGGCTACGAAGAAGATTGTGGCTCCAGGTGTGGAGAGCACCAAAAGGTGAATTAAACTAGGAAAACACAATATTTGGGTTATGTAAAAAAAGTTAAATATAATGTAAGTCTCACATTATTGTAATGTTTTTAAAGCATACATTATTTTTAACTACAGGTCTTTCATCGGGGCTCACAGTCCTGCACAGTGGCCCGACTGCAACAGAGTGGTTGAGGCGATCTTTGTCAAGCTTTTTGCCATCTACCCGAGCACTGTGCGCTGTGAGGGAAAGAAGCTGTCAAGATACACTGTGGTGATACGCGCGTACAAAAACATCAGGGAGTGCGTAGTCACAAACGCCAGGCTGATGAGCGAGACCACCATACAGCTGCCTGAAGTAAATGCTGCAACAGTTTCACAGTGGTGAGTAGGATTTATATAAATATACATATTTTATGTAGAGCTGATTTTGTTGACCAATAATTATGAGACTTTTTTTTGTTGTTTATGAAACTTTATTACATATTCCAGATTAAGGCCTCGGGGACATATTTGTCTTATGTAAATCACATCCAAAGCAAGATTACATTTTTTGTGCATTTTACAATGTAAAAACTTTTGTTTTCATATAAATTAGTTTGTGTTTTCATAGGTACTGCAGGCGGTGCAAGGCACAGGAGCAGGATATTTTAAAGCAGGGTCTTCCAGCTTTACAGGCCCCAATGGCAGCTTCATCAAGACTTCCACCTGCCCTGCAGAAAGGACAAACTTTTACATTTGGCTCTTTAGCTCAGCCTCATCCTTTTGTGCTGCCACCGAACACTGCTGGGCAGGCACAACTTAAAGGAAGACCATCCTGTTCCACCTGCCCCTCCAAAACCCTTCATTACTTCCCCTCTAACATTTCAGACACAGGTAACACCTCAAGCGGTTCCCTACACCACACAGCAGTATAGGAAAAGAAAAATGGAGGCAGAGCAGTCAGGTATTTTTAAAAGAAAATACACCAAAAAGAAAGACACTATAGTTTGCAGCAAGTGCAAAAAGGACAGGAACCCTCCTACACATCGCCAGTATTTTGGCAACTGGTATTGAGAAGAGACTGAGACTCAGTCCTATGATGAGTGGAGGGCTTTACTGGAGGAGCGCAATTATGGCAAAAAGTAAATAAAGTGGGAAATGAGGAACCTCTTTCCTCCACTCTCATCACAGGGCTGAATTTGCTATTTGTAAAATAGTTTGTAAATTTGTAAATAACTGTAAATAATAGATATTTTTAAGTTTTTTAAAAAAGTATATATTTCAAGTATTTTATATCTGTTTGTTGTTGGGAATTTTTCTATTTTATACTTGTTGGGGGTGGGAGGTGGTGGTGATATTATTTATAGTTATTGTGATTTGTGAATGGTTGTTTTCTCTGTATTAAAGATATTACATTTTTTTTTTAACAATTTCCTTTTTTAATCTGGCATTAAAAACTACAGTGTTTGGAATATCATATCTACATCTGAACTCATTGAACTCAGGAGGGCTTGACAGGGTTTTTCTTTTTTTTTTTTTTTTTTTTTTTTTTTTCACCTTGTTTGCACATGCTGTTGAAGGTTAACACTACAAGAAGTGCAATCTTTTAACAGCAATGCATATTTTATTATTGCAATTAAATAAATGAATTTATTTCATTGCATAATTGTGACCATCACCAGCCCTCCCTAGGGAAGGGTAAATACTTTATTAAAGGGAGGATGTAAAGAGAGAGGGCAGTGTTACACCAGGGTGAGGGGGGTGGGGGGGGGAGTTAACAGGGAGGAGGGATACAAGATAGGAAAACGAATGGGTGGGGAATAATCAATAAGTTTCAAGTGATGTGATGTGAAATTGTGGTTGTGTATATTGTGCTTATTGTTGTGTTATCAAGCCAGTCTGGTGACCAGTGTGCGGCTTAGGAATAATGATGGTGGCTGTGAGCAGAGGAGGAAGTGAGTGGAAGTTACATAAAACAGGTATTTGGGAACAACGTGTCTATGGTTGAGCCCAGTATGAGTGTTATCCCACAGCCCGAGGCCAGTGCGTCCATGACAAATGTGATTCCAAGAGCCGCTACTGCAAAACCCATAAGCCGCCCCCGGGCCCGAAGAAGCAGTCGGGCCAGCAGAAAGAGCGAGAGATCTAGGGGCCCCCGGCGACCACCCCACGGCCAAGCAGCCCCCCGAACGCCCCCAAGGTCCAAGCCGAGAGGCTGCCATTGCCCCCCCCATACACACCCGAAAAGCCCCCAAGGAGCCAAGGACCCAGCGCACCACACCACCGACTCCAACCCCCAACCCCCAGGCCCCCCAGCCCCCCACCACCACCCACACCCCCGCGCCCAGCCCCCCGAGGGGAGGGCCCAGAGAGCCCCCCGCCCGAGACCCCAGCGGAGGAGCCAAAGCCCACGCCCAGCAGACGACCAGAGCCACGCCGAACGGGCAGCCGGCGGGCCCCCGCCGGTGAGCCCAGAGCCAGCAAGGACCCGACCCCAGGCCAGGAGGACCCGGAATGGATGCAGCACCAGGAGCAGCCCGCCCAGGGCGAACGACCACACCCCAAGCCGCATACGGCACCAGGGGGCCGCTGGGAGTCCCCCCGCCGGTCCCCAGGCACCCCAACCTAGCCCCCCCGGGCGCCCCAGATGCTGATGCCGCCCGCGCCACGAGCTTCAGTTCTTTAAAGCCAGGGCCCCCTCCAGAGGCCAAGCCAGACCGCCCCGCCGGGATGTGGCCCCCTAATTTAACCCCGACACTCTGCCTCACGGGGGACTGCCCAAGCAGGGGCCGCACCAGAAGGTATGCAAGGGCGCGGCACGCGCCACCCGCCCCAAAAGACCCCCGCCAGGACCGGCCCGGCCAGCCGGCCAAGCACCCCGGGCCCCAGGAGCACCCCCAGGGACCAGGACCCCCCAAGGGCAAGCCCCCGGGCCAAGCCCCCCGGGACGCGCCCCCCACCCCAGCCCAGGTCCCGGCCACAGCCCAGCAGGACCGCACAGCCCCAGACGGCACAAGGCCAGCAGCCCAGGGCCCGCCGCCCCCCGGACAGCGCAAGCCACAGGGCAGCGCCCCCCGCCGGCCCGCGAGCAACCGGCGACCCCCACCGCGGGGACGGAGGCACCCCAACGGCACACATCCAGCGCGGGACAGCAGCCCCCAGCCAAAGATGCCCCGGACCCACCCACCAGTCCGCAGATGGCAGGACATACCCACCAGGCGGCCGAAAGCAACCTCAACCATCGGAACAGCTAACGCCGCCCCCCCAGTAACCAGCATCATCCCGAGGCGCCAAACAACCCTGCCCCAACCCCGGGGAGGACACCAGCACCCCCCCAGCACACCCACCCCCCAAACCGGCGAGGCAGGCCGCCCCGGGCCCGCACACCGCGGGGCCCGCCCTT
>NW_021145249.1:255097-329439 GCF_900634775.1 Gouania willdenowi | reverse complement strand
CACAGGTGATATGGTGTAGGTGGTCGTCAGGTGGATGAGGGGAAGGGGAAACAGGAGGAGGAGAGACCCGCGGCCTCCACAGGTGAGAGTGGAGGGAATCTGAACTACAGCTAAGAAGTGATGAACTGTCGTCTACCTGGGTCAGATATCAATCAAGATTGGGTGTCATTTATTTTTGTTGTGATTGTTAACTTTAACACAATCAGTCGTTAGAAGTAGGACATTTTATAATTTAGCTAGCTGTGCATGCTGGGCAAAGAAAAAAAAAAAAAGATTTATTGAATTTATATATAAAAATATATTTAAAAAAATTTTATTTGCAAATTTGAGTTAAAAAAAAAGATGTATTTTTTTTCTTTTCCCACCCCAGTTTTTTCGGACTTTTTTTTCGCATTCTGTCCTTGTGGGTTACCATAGCGTGATGTGAGCCTGCGCCCTTTTTGTTTACATGTGTTTACTCTTTGAGTAGCTATATGTGTGCCACAGGCATGTTTATTGTTTTATTTACAGGGTCGCTGAGAAGAGTGAACTGTTGAGAAAGTTATTTTGTAGCCTGATGAGGTAAAATATAATGATCAAAAACTCATTATAATGTATCAGATAACATTAGATTAAACTTTACTGTTATTGCACAAAGTACAGTCCAGAGAAAACGTTTTGCATCTAATTTGAGAGAAAAACAAGTAAAGAGTAAGAATTAGTGCATCTTAATAAGTCTTAATATATAAGACACTTGGTGGAATAAATATAAGAATGAGGTATTGTTTATACAAACAGCTGTTTTCTTCCAGCCTTAACCTCTCACTGTCTCTTATAGGATGATGTCACTCATTTTTGGGAGCCTGTCGTTGTTTCCTCTCAGTAAGTACTGTATAGAATACATGATTCAGCTATTTTTCTAGAGTGAACATATCAATACTGTGATCATCTGATCAAGTCCATCAGGTGTTTATTTCTCACCTTTCTCTGTTTGTCTCCTTACACTTTTTAAAGGTTGCCATGTCTGTGTTACTGCTGTGGAGGTCTAAGGTGACTGTTTATTGATGTGGTGAGTACATAGTCTGTGAAAATATCACTTAATCACAATCTGTAATTTATACATTTTATTATTCATCTCATCTCATGTTCCTCTGTGTCCTGTTTTCAGGATCCCATCATATGTTGTTCATTGTTTGTTCAGGAGGTTCCTCTAAGTAAATACTGTATAGAGTTGATGACGCAACTATTTTCTCACATTTTTCTAGATACCAGTACTGTGATTATATATGTAAGTCCATCGAGTGTTATTCTTTCTCACATTTCTTTCTTTGTCTTCTCTCACTTTTTAAAGGTTGCCATGTATGAGGAAATATTCTGTGTTGATGTGATGAATAAATAGTCTATGAAAATATCACTAAATCTGTCATTTATTCATTTTAATATTCATCAATGATCATGTCTCACTTCTATTCCTCTCTGTTCTAATTTCAGGATCCCATTATATGTTGTACATTGTTCAGGAGGTTAACTAGACCAAGCAGCTTTTAGGTTTCTGTTAAGTACTGTATAGAATAACAGGACTGGGAGGATGGTGTAGGTTTAAGTTTATTAGACATGTAGATTTACACCAACAAGACAGTGTATAAGCATTGTTACAAGAAAGTTTGTTTTCATTCATAGGCTTCATTGTCTTTCTATCAATACCTGGTGTGTCTCATCACCTAGTGTCCACCTGGAGGCGGAGCCTGCACTTCAGTCTGCCTTTGGGGGCTTTTTGACCATCATCTGTGTCTCTGAACCAGTGGGTGATGATGAACAGTATCATAACATTAGACACAGGTCCTTTGCACTATGGGAGGACAGTGTCTTTATCTGGACTCCTGCTGTTCTCCTTCCTCAGAGTCACAGCCTCCTCTGTCTGCAGGGCTCAGCTCAGGGGGCGGAGCCTCTGCTGCCTGAGCAGCTGAGATCAGTCTGTTACATGTTCCATGTCCTCTCCTCTATGTAGCGCTGTTTATAAGAGTAGAACATTTATTTTCCTCTATAAACAAGATGGTTCACCGACTTAGTCGTCCTCCTAAGACACTCATCATGTCCCTCATCGTCTCTGTTTGCTTTGTCTGAAGCTCTGCAGCGCGTCACACACACTTTACCGCTTCCTCAGCAACCACACGTCATGAGTTGTCATCACATTTTGATTGGTTGATGTGTGTTTTTCACCAATAGGGAAGAGGTGTATTTTTTGCTTTCAAACACTTTTGCTTTGTGAGAGAAGGTAGAACGTCCCGTTTTTACTCTTCGTTTACACACTGAACGCAACAAAAATGACCAAGAAAAGTGCAGCATTTTTAATCTATCATAACTATTGTTCTACTTGTTCTATCGAGATCATTTAAAAACTAGTTTATAGTTTTGAGTGTTCACATTTAACAGTTTAAATGGACACTGTGAGGATGCATCTGGTCGTTCTGCTGCCTTAAATTGGTCATGTGATCAGGATGCGGCGACGCGTCCGTCGACTCCACAGGGTTCAAACACAGAAATGGAGGTTGGTGAAAGGAAGAAGATACACTGAACCACAAGCCCAGATCCATGTAAAGGTGGACAATAGATTTTCCTCACTGGTGAATGGGAATGAATAAGAGTTCTGTTCTAATGAGAACAACACAAGCTAACAGCATGGTGAAGACTGAGAGAGCTTCAGGAAAACAGAAGCTACATCAGAAAAAGAGGGATCCTCATACGCTGATCATTGGAGATGAATCTGTGAAAAATGTTCAGATGATTATCAACAAAAATGTAAAAGGTTCTTTGTTTACCTGATGACATGGTATCAGACCTGGAAGGAAGAGTTTCCACACGTGAAGAATGTTGTGATTGATTTTAGAATAAATGATATCAGGAAGGAGCAGTCTGAGGTGTTGAAGAAGAATTCTGTTTATTCTTGTTGGAAATTGTGAGTATTTTGCAGAAAAAAGTGTATATCAGTGGTTCCTTACCTCCAGTTCTCAAAGGAGACATGAACTTCTCTAGAATGTATTCTCTGAATAAGTTAGTGTCTGCTGCTTGTGCTGAACATTCACACATTCCTCTGTGATCAGCACCATGCTTCATTTCCTCTGATAGTTCTGGTCTGTTTGTGATATGTGAAAGCTCACTAGAACTCTGGTATGGAGCAAACAAGTGACTCTGGTCCTCTATAAAATGTGGGTCTAGGTTCACCTCAAGTGAAGCATGATGTGGTTTTTAATCATGTGAGAAAGTAAACAGGACCAAATATAGAACTTTATGTTAAAGAACAATACACACACCTCATAGAGTGTCTCTGCTGGCTGTGAATCCTTGAATTTGGTTGATCAGATGAAATAAGACCCAATAAGCTGTGTTTCTAATGGTTAGATGGTTAACAATAACATAATAACATTTTCATTTACAAACTGCTAAGATCTGGCCAGTATGGGGCTTGAACCCATGACCTTGGCATTATTAGCACCACGCTCTGACCAGCTGAGCTAACTGGCCTATGAAGCTGTAAAAATGTGTAAAAATATGGTTACGAGCAGTGCGTTACTTTTTACAGTAACTTGTACTGTAACGCAATATTTTTTTAAAGAAATAACGCCGTTATCGTTACATTATGCTGCGTTTGTCCATTACTTTGCTAGCTGCGGTGTACTTCCTGTTTACAGTGGCTCTACATATTTTTGCGGGACGCCGTGCCAACCACGGTAAAACAAGAAGAAGAAGCATTGTCAGCATGTTTCTGTTTACATCACGTGCACCAATCATAGCGAGTCAAGAGCAGGACGAGCTTCTCAGAGTGGAAATACGCGTATTATTTTACTCATTTGTCTCCAAACGATGCATCGGTGAAGCACTAAGCTAACGCTACATTGGAAACAACAGCGTATGGATTTTAATGAACTGTGACTGTTGAGAAAAATGCTGTGAATTTGTTTTTCCACATTTATTTTTATAAGCATTTTCAACAGCAGAATGTGCACCTGGAATACACACAGCTTACTTTACATTACTGTGCTAAGGCTGAAAAAATACTGTTTTAATTTTGGAGCAGCTGCTTTGTGCTTTATATGCACATCATTTATGGTTGTTTTATGGCAGTTTTTGTAAAGCAGAGTTGGTCAAAATGTATTCCTAATGTTAATTCAGATTGCTTTCATTTATTTATTTTAAAAGGTTTTTTGTGTTTATGTTGAACATTATTGCTAGTTTTTGTACTTAACCTGTAAGGGAACATTCTAAGGCTAAACACAACTGTTTTATGATGCTGAAGCCACTTTAATCTTTAATAATATTCAGGTTGTTTTGTGTGTTATTTATTTCACAATTCCTTGTAATATTTACAGTTTCTGCTGGTCTCAGATAAATAAACTGGTATTGAAAGAATACTTAGTGTTTCAGTCAGATTGGTGTTTGTAAAGATTAATACTGAGCAGAGTTTAGTTCTGTTAATGTAAATGATTATAAACTGTAGGGTTGGATACAGTAACATTTCATTTATCAGAGGCATTTATACAAAACAATGTTAATACAGGGGCACAGTTGATCAACAGTGGATTATTATATTATTACAGCACTAATATGAAGCTGTACGGACACAAATGACCCAAAATAAATAATACATTCTTTCATTCTAAGTAACTCAAAAGTTACTTTTTGCAGTAACGCATTACTTATTTCAGTAACTCACACAACACTGGTTACGAGTTAAAGTGCTTACGGTTCAAAACACTTAGAAAGTGGTGAGTAGACAATTAAAGCATGATATAACAACTGTAGCACAACTAGCATGTGGTTAAGATACATGGGTGTTTGTTGAGAGCTGATTGAACAAAGGCTATTGATTGGTAGCCTTTCAAATTGGTATAAAAACAATAAAGATTTGATGACGGAGTTGGAATTCCCTCATAACTGAGGACCAAAATAAGACCACACACTATCATAACTGTTGACATTAAGATGGAACTGTAAGAGAAAAAAGTTACACCATGAGATGGATTTCTAGAGCCCCGCCCCCAAAACTTAAAAAAAAGTGATGCCCAGTTGTACTGGTCTTGTAAACCAGGAGTCGTGAGTTCAATTCTCACTGAGGCCTTCTCTGACCTGTGGAGTGTATCACTGGTTGTGATTCTGATAAGATGTTTATTCTAAGAACAAAAACTTGGTTTTAATATAGATTTAAGTTTATTTCAAAATGAGTCAACCTGTATCAAGAAACAGCTTAATCATTTTTCACTATTACTGAGTCAGTTTTTACTTGGATTAGTTGTTTTCTTCTTGTTCCAAAGCTTTCATTTGCAAAATTAAAAAAATAAAATAAAATAAAAAATAATAATTTGTTTATAGTCAGTATATTTCACTTATTATTGTGCTGGAGGAAGTTTGATTTCAAGTAATTTAATCTTATAATCATCCATTTCTGCTCATTTTAACGCTTTAGAATATTAATCAGGACCTTCTTATTTTAAGATTTAACATATTTTTTCAATATTTCTTGTTTAGTAAATTTAACTTGCTGCATCCTGATTAGCAATCATTTATTAGCTTTAGGTTTGGACCAGACGTGGGCCACATAATACTCAGTCTAGTATTGGTCACACCCAAAAGTATCGCTCAAAATACATACAGTATATATATAACTGTACATAGAACTGTAACATGGTTCCCCAGTTTAGCACTAAATTATAATTTTTATAGATTTTTCATGGCAATTACTATTACAATGTAAATTATCTGAACTCATTTCTAATGTAATTACAATTACAACAGCAACATAATTTTTAAATTACAATTATACCATCATTTTAATTCATGATCACTAGGGATGTAACGATTAATCGTAAGGCAGTTAAAAATTGATTCATAGGTATCACAGTTCACATCGATGCTCTGAAAAATGAATCGCAGTACTTTTTTTAAACAGCAGAGGCCGCTATCTATTTATCCTTCCAGAGGTGTTGGCGGCGGGCAGAATCTGCTACTACTTTCTTTCTGGCCGCCTTCTACTCTTAAACATGTTCATAAATGATTCCTTACCCCTTTAGCACCAAAAGAATATCTGTAATATTACATGAATATCTTTAAAAGTCACGTTTTTCTATTAGCTCTGTCTGCTAGCATAGCATCTCTTCTTCACCGGTAAATTAGCTGCATGCCAACCGACCACTGGGTTACCAGCGCCCTCTGCTGGTCCAAACAAATCTGACGTAAGAGACAGTGCAGAGTGATTTTTTTTTAAGTCCAATTGTTAAGGCACAAAATACATTTTCAGTTGCACTTTTAAAAAGAAAAAGAACTATTATGTAGTTTTGCATTGTTTACTATAGAACCAGAATTTAAATTAATAGGCTTCTTCTTCATTTGTATTATTCCTTCATTTATTTCATTCAAGATTTATTTTTAGTTCAATTGCATTGTTTTGAATAGTTTATCAATGGATTATTTTAACAATCAAAAATAAAAGGAAAATAGTACAGTATTTTCTAGTTTTTTCCCCCCCAAAAATAAAGGAATATTTTTTAGTCATCATTTGTCTACAGTCCCATTTTGTAAAATAAATCGTGAGAGAATCGTATCGTGAACTCAGTATAATGAACTCAGTATCATAAAAATGACAAAAACCAAAAATCACCCAAAATCAAAAGTAAGGCTATTGCAAGGCATTTTTTTTTTGAAAATTAAAAAAAAAAAAAAATTGAGTTAGAACCATCATTTAGACCCTAAAAACTATGGCAAATATAATGCACACACGTAAAGAGGGCTAAGAAAGCAGTAAGGCCCAAAAAATTGCGAAAAACAAAAATCACCCAAGGCATTTTTTTTCAAAAATTAAAAAAAAAAAATCATTAGAGCCTAAAAACTACTGCAAATATAATGCACATACTTAAACAAGGCTAAGAAAGCAGTAAGGCACAAAAATGACAAAAAACAAAAATCACCAAAAATCAAAAGCAAGGCATTTTTTTTTTTTTAATTTTCAAAAAAAAAAAAAATGAGTTAGAACCATCATTAGACCCAAATAACAACTGCAAATATAATGCACATACTTAAAATGTGCTAAGAAAGCAGTAAAACACAAAAAATGACAAAAAACAAAAATCACCCAAAATCAAAAGTAAGGCTATATAGCAAGGCATTTTTTTTCAAAAATTAAAAAAACAAAAACAAAATTGAGTTAGGACCATCATTAGACCATAAAAACTACTGCAAATATAATGCACATACTTAAACAGGACTTAGGAAGCAGTAAGGCACAAAAAATGACAAAAACCAAAAATCACCCAAAATCAAAAGACTATAGCGAGGCATTTCTAATTAAAAAAAAAAAAAAAAATTAGTTAGGACCATCATTAGATATCAAAACACAACAACATAGGTTTTAAACAGTAAAGATAATAAAGTGCTTTTCTGTATCACAGATTACGTGGATCAGCTCCTAGACCTCCTATTTGAAAAGGTCTTGGAGGACTCCGCCCCAGCTGATGTCAATCCCCGTCCCTGTAGATCTGTCTGCTCAGTTTGACAGACCTGAGAAGCAGCAGGTGGTTGGCAGATATGTGTCCAGGTTCAGTCAAGGGCAGGTCTGAACCCCACATAATGTCCTTGGTCGTCTGGGAACTCAGTTCTTATTCATAGGACAACACAAGCAGGGAGAGGAACCCAAAAAGCCCAACACCAGCTCACAAAGCTTCTTTATGCCAAGTACCTAGAACCACTGAAAACACAACATATTGTGTAAAAATGTGTTTTGGATGACTTGTGTGTGTCATCAACAATAAAAGTTTCATGTTTATACATTGATTTGTGTGATTTCAGTCTTTCATTTCAAACATATTATCTCCATAGCTGTAGAGGTCCATAGTGTGCTCTATATACTGTATATATAATGAATGCATTCTGCAGGTAGAACACATTCAGACACACTACTACCAGACCTGGATGATCCACCATACAAGCAGGTGTCTTTAGAAGCTGATGTATTCTTCTTGTAACATATATAAAATGAAAAGATAAGTGAGCCAGGCTAGCAGATAATAATCATTACTATTTCATTAACTAATGATTGACATTAGCTGTGGTATCTCCCTGGAGAAGATGTTTTCTGGCTCTGTTGCCATGGTTACACAGTTTCCACAAGTGCACCTATGCAAAGAAAGTGAATGAACATTTGAAAACACTGCCAGTGCAGTTTCATTTGGCTGTTTTTAACATCAATGTGTTTAACCATAAAGGCAGTCGACCACCAGAGAACGCTTTAACCTTTGTCTTGTGTTAGTGTCAGCACCGACTAGTTTTTAGTTTTTAAATACATAAAAGAGTCACATTCATGTGTTTATTGATCAAGGCTTTTTGACTTTGTCCGGAACCTCTATTTCAACAAATAAAATTAAAATAATAAAAAATAATAAGATTATAAATCAATAATTAGAGCCAAAACTGAAATGATAAGTGCACTGTCAGCTGACACACTGACAGACAGCTCCTCTCCTAACCAGCCCTGCTTCAACATCAACCACAACAACCACAGCCACTAATGTCCAGTGACCCCAGAGACATTTATATATATATATATATATATATATATATATATATACAGTACATACAGTGTGAACAAATTTAGTTAATGTACTGAAATTTTACTTGAGTATTATTTTTAGGGGATAACTTTACATTTCCACTGATGTCCTTATTACTCAGTACTTTTTTTATTCAATCAACTTATTTTTTTTTTTGTCACTGGCCACGTTTACATTTGAGCTTTAATTCCTCTTTAATTCAGAATAAAAGTTAAATCCTCTTTAATTTCACCTTGTAAACATTTAATTCCTAATGCAAATTGAATCCCAAATTAAACTTAAATCTGAATTAGGTGGCTGGTTTATTCCAACTTCAATTCTGAATTAAATAATTCCTCTATCTTGTAAACACTTAATTCTGCTTTAATTTAATCCACTTAAACACTGTAATTAACTAGTATTTTCATTATGTACTTTATTTCAGTATTATTTTGGGCTGAATTTGAGTCTTTAATCGTTCTCCACATAAAGTCTGTTTCTGTTTTTCTGTCCACATTTACACAAATAAGGGTCTACATGGTGGTAAAATACATCAAGGTCTTAACAAAACATTTGTCTGGTGCAAAAAAAATGCAACTTTCACCATATTTGCAATTTTTTGACAAGATTCTTTCACTGTCACTGATGTTTCCATGCAGGAAAATAGCAACAAAATGTGAAATGAGATCAAATTGTTGGTTATCTTTTACTGAGGCCAAAATGTTTGATAATTCCAGGGGATCTATTGGGGGATTTACCATACTGTTACAGATTGGTACAAAGTGCACAGCCATGTCCAGCTCATCATGTCAATCAGGGAGATCTGCTGCACCTGTAGAGTTGAGCACGACTGTGAGTTGTTGACAATCAGCTGGACTGGACTATATAAGGAGGATTTTCAGGATTTGTCTGTCACTCATGTTAAAGTTGTGCTGACTGTAAATCATTAATATCTTTATAGCTTAACTCAAAAAGTAAAAATCAATAAACAGATGAATATCCAGCACTGTGGATGACATCATTGTGATAAACTCTGACCCAGAACCAGTCTCTGTAACTCACAGTGTGAGATAATAAGTAAGTTACACTATGAGATAATTAAGTCACAGTGTGAGATTAATTATTTATTTCTTTTATCCATGTCACCTCCAGGGCTCCGTATGTATTAGTGAATATTTTTGAGACAAATCTCTCTCATAGAATGGATGGGTTTATTTTTTTAGCTTGTGTTGGTTAAAGCTGTTTATAAATCACCACCAGAAAATAACACTATTTTAATAAATAATTTCTTTGTTCAATACCTCTGTGAACTGTAATTGTTTAAATTAATGTGTGTTCATTACTGCAATTTTAGTAATTTTATGTTACATCTGGAAGTTTAGCATCTTTACTCAAAATATGAATATCAATAGTAAAACATTTTAGTCATAAGTATTTAAATTAAAAATAATCTTTGATGAGCCAACCCACCACTATCTATCTATCTATCTCTGTATCTTGTTTTTGTGCAATGCTTTACTATAATAATATTAATAATTTGTATTTTGAACCTGTTACTAAGATATTTAAATTAGCTTGTATTTATTTGTTTGTGTTCTTTTATGTGTTTGTGAAATACTTTTATCAAAAGTAAATAAAATGTCAAAAAAGTAATTTTGCTCATGTTTTCTCCTTATGTAAAGCATCTTTGTGGATATGGTGAAGACCACTATGTAAGTGTTAGAAATGATTCTGATAATAATAATATAACAATAATGTAAATGTCAAGTACGTGGTAATAAAAATATTAGGGGGCTCCAAAAGAAAATCCATCCTAAGGCACCAGAGAGGCTCGGGTCGACACTGCCCGTCATTCTTTGGTTATTTCGTTTCAAAACCAAATTAAAAAATAGAAAAAAAAAAATAGTTTTTTTGTTTCATCCAGAAACAGGAAATTTTAAAATCAAAATAACAATGACAACATATTACATCGTTTTGTTTGTCTTTTTTACAAAGTGCAGTTGATTCTATATCTATGCCATAAAAAATGTGTGACTGCAGGTGACAGAACACATTTTTGAGGAGGAACGTCTTTTAACCCTCTGGGGCCTAAGGCGTTTTTGTTGTTTTTTCATTGTGTTTGATTTTACCTTTATATTTCATATAAGGAAATCCATAAACCTGGCATGTTTGGTATCATTTTTTTCAGGAAAACCTCCCAAATATGACTATGAAGTATTTTCTTTAATATTGCATACTGTATTAACACAGTGGATCTAAAACACTATAAAAACTAAAATTTAAGTGGGAACAAGTTAGGTTTTTTACTATAAAAGTCACAAACATTTTTAACAAATCATTTTTATTGCTTGTTTAGCAAATCTAAACTATGTATTTCAAAAACGTATGTACAGATGAATCAAAAAACACAGTTTTATATAGATATTTACAGTGAAATGGAAGCAATGTCTCAGGTGATTTTGTGCAACTATTTACAAAAAAAGTATGAATCACAAATACAAGGAAAAGCAAATTATCTGTGTGTTGATATAAAACAATAAACTACTATACTAGACACTACACTACGCTCTAATCTCACTCACTACACACTAACTAAACAGTCAAATCACAGTAATAATCACTATTATCTCAAATCTCTCAACTCACCCTCTCTTTCTCTGTCTCTGTTTACCTGTCGATTGAAAACAAAATTCCCGCTAAATGTGGACATTATGATTGGACAATGGCCTTCTTCTCAACCAATAGGAAACAGCTATAATGTGAGGTTTCAGCGTGGTTCTTTCTTGCTCCACAACACTTTTGCTTTCGTTTTAGACTCGCTCTACAGCGGTCTTCCTGCACGGAACCTGCACTGACGGCTTAAAAAAATGTCACAAAAAAACACACGCACATTTTCCCTCATAACTCCACTTCTATTTGGTTTATCAACATGATTTAAAAACTGTTTCGTAGTTTGACATCCGCACTTTCGACACGAATTGAAACGGAAATCCAAGGACGCTGCTTTTCCGCTATTGGCTCTTTAAAACGATCATGTGATCAGGACGCGCCGGCGCGTCCGTCGGCCCCAGAGGGTTAAATTAACACATGCCTCGAGATGCGTTCAAAGTCCCTGGGAAACCCAGAAATGTCAGTATTTTGTCAAACATCCCCACACAGCCCTGACCCCACGTGAAAACAAAAGAGGACATGACTAAAACCAGACGTATGGTCACCATACATGTCATTATTTAATAATGAATGGAAATAATAAAAATGCAGTGTTATAGTTTGGTCACATGGGGGAGATTTATAAAGTTTTATTATTGTGAATATATGGAATTTTGGTGTTGTTTACCATATCTGCATTGAAAAAGGAACCTTGGGATGAAATATTAATTAAAACATATTTTCAAATAAATATCAAAATAATATTAATTCACTGGAACACATCTGTAACCTTTACACACCCAGAAACACAATATATTATGACTGTAAATATCATGTCTGCTATTAAAAACTGTATATTACAATAATTAGCATATTAGCACACACTTAGCTATAATAGAGCTTTTCATCTGTAAACCCTTCTTAGAAACCAATGATCACACAATGTGTTGCCTGTTATCTCACGCTACGAGGTGACTATTGTTGGAATTGTCCCTGTATAAATAAAGTTTCATTGAATTAATATGTGACCTTTGACAAATAAACAGTGGTTGTAAATATAAAACTACTTATGTGTAACTCTATTGTAGTCCAGTCATCACATTTATAAACTATCTTAGTCATCTAGGATCTGTGCACCCTCAGAAAATCAGCTGCTCACATTATTTTGACCTGAAATCATCTGATTTTCCACCGTTTGTAATTCTTCTCCAGTCTGCATTGACTCCTCCCACCAGAGCGTCATGTTTAAGGGAAGAAGAAAATGAAAATGGATAATTTATTATTCATTTTATTTATGAGTTAAAAAATGCAGCTATATTCTGAAAATGAAAAATGATTTCTGTTAATGGATTTTAAATTGAATTATGGTACAGATATACTTCCATAGTTTATACAGTTGACGTAGCGTTCTTATTCTCTATTACAAGTTCACAGAGAAGCTGCAGTGTTTGCAACTGTCGTCACCTAAAAAAGACAAACAAACAAAACAATAAAATATGTTGCCATTGTTATTTTGATTATTGTGATTTTAAAACCAATCAGAAATACACCGTTTTTATCTGTATTTGGTTTTTACGTTTTCCTGTTTCTGGAAATCATTGGTTGAAATGTCAAGCAGCATTTTGTCAGGTCTGTTGTGTTTGTTTTTGTTTGCAATGCCTTTGAATAAGTTGTTTTGTGCCTGACTTGGCTAGCTACGCCACAAGTTTTCCCTCAGTGTCCTTAGGTCTCACATGTTAGATGGACCTTGAACTGAGACATGTTTGAATACTTTACATTGTAGTGTTGCACAAATGTTTGATCATTTTGTTTTTGCCTTCTTCACATGACAAATCACAGCACTTTATACAGCAGCATATTATGTGTTTTGTTCATTGCTGTTTGTTTTGCTTTAAAAAAAAGTCTTAAATTGTCTTAAATTTGACATAAAAAGTGTGCAGCAACCACTGTTTCTGGTGTACGGTTCATACTGTTAATAAATGTTGATGGTACTCATACTCCTGGTTGTGATTCTGATAAGATGTTTATTCTAAGAACAAAAACTGGTTTTAAGGTTTTGGTTTTAGTTTTAATATAGATTTAGGTTTATTTCAAAATGAGTCAACTTGTATCAAGAAACAGCTTAATCATTTTTCACTAATACTGAGTCATTTTTTACTTAGATTAGTTGTTTTCTTCTTGTTCTGAAGCTTTAATTTGCCAAAATTTTAAAAAAATATAGAACATTTTTTAACAAGAATTATTTGTTTATAGTCAGTATATTTCACTTATTGTGCTGTAGGAAGTTTGATTTTAAGTAATTTAATCTAATAATCATCCATTTCTGCTTATTTTAACCCTTTAGAATATTTTTCAGGATCTTCTTATTTTAAGATTTAACATTTTTTTCAAGATTTCTTTTTTAGTAAATTTAACTTGCTGCATGAACAGATAATGTCTCTTGTTTTAAGAATTCTCCTCAAATGTAGTGTTTTTTCTTATATTTTATCTCTAATTTGCAGCAAAGACTTTGTTTTAAGATCAAATAGAGAGCAGCAGCTTTTCTGGGACAGTCCACAACAACATTAACTATGATATTGGTCAACAGATGAACTCCTCTGTCCTGTTGGTTAGGACAACGTGTCTAACAATAAAAGCCCATCATCACAGAGCTTCATTTGGACATTTCCTGATTAGCAATCATTTATTAGCTTTAGGTTTGGACCAGACGTGGGCCACACAATACTCAGTCTAGTATTGGCCACACCCCAAAGTAAACGCTCAAAATGAAGGAACAACGCACAAAATAATAGCAAAACTGAAGAAAAGGACAATAAAAGTCCACAAATCTACTGTAAATTTTCACAAATTTACCGTAAATTTTCACAAATGTCCACAAATACGCACAAAAAAATCTAGAAAATACACCAAACATGAATAACTCATTAAACACAAAACAAGAAGAATACACAAAGGCCCTGTCCTCTGAAGCTGGATTTCCTCTTCTCTCTCTCTCTAACTTCCTGTATTTAATCAGTGTGTGCTGTACTCAGACGCTGGATAACTTCTTACCAGGCTAAATCACCATGGTAGCTTAGGCTGAACACCTAACCTGGTCTGTAGGTGTTACATTGTATTATGGTGCATTATTCTAAATGGTAAAATAGGTTCTATTGTTTTCAATGGTTTGTTGTGTCACAGAATTGCATTGTTTTCTCTTGATATTTAAAATAAATATGTGCTAACCACGACATTAATTCTAATTAAATTCAGTACATCTACACGTCTGCTTTATGTTGTCACCACTAAAATGTAGTATTTTTTCTAGATCATCATCAACTCAGGTTGATCCAGGCTGATTAAAACTATCCCATCTGAGCTGGGACATGAACTGATCCATTTATTCACACATTAGTTCTTCTAATGTCTTTAAACACTTTTATTGATGCACACAGACCTGGTCAGAGCAGGTTACACTCCCAGTTAGGATCATGGAAAATAACATTTGCTCCATCTCAGTATCTAGTTTAGACTTTTTTTAGACCTGTGTCCTGGGTATGATGGGTTTATGAGGGGAACAGTACTCAGCCATGTTGGGAAGTCCAGAAATCACACAGCATCTCACCCAATCATTGTGGTCCATGCCAGAAAATACCACAGACCAAGTATTTGTAGTGTAGTCATAGCACTCAACAATTCTGTTTCCTGTGGTACAAGAGACAACAAAGATCTTCTTGTTCATCACTGCAATGTCAAAGTATCTGTGCGTGTGGACCATTTCAGGGACATCGTACCAGGTGTTGGTCACTGGGTTGTAAGCCTCAGCAGACCTCAGATCTCTGGACCCATCTCTGCCTCCAACTGCAAAAATGTGGCCCATATATGCAACGACTCCATGTCCACACCGAGGTGTTGCCATGGGAGTGATCAGTGTCCACTGGCTGGTGTCTGGGTTGTAATACTCAGCAGTATTCAGTATTCTATTACTCCATCCTCCACATATGTAAATCTTGTTGTTCAGTGTGGTGCAGCTGGCGTATCTCCTCTCTTCATTCATCGATGCAATGAACGTCCACTGGTTGATGTCGGGCTGGTAGCGTTCAGCAGTTCTTAGTGAGGTGCCATCATCCCTGTAGCCTCCCATAGCATAGATGCATCCCTTTAGCACGGTAACACTCACAGAGTACCGTGACTCCTGCATTGGTGACATCTCCTGCCAAGTGTGTGTGACTAGGTTAACCCTCCACACTCTGTTAAAGGGGTCGGTCAAACTTAAACCACTACCCACAATGTAGAGGTATCTACCAAGGAAGACAGTGCTGTAGAGGAATAAGTGAGTCATGGGATTCTCCAGACTGGGATGAGTGTGAACTGTGATCCAGCTGTTAGTTCTGTAGTCAAAGGCCTCTATGGTCTTGTAAAATAATCCAAACATCAGTAAAACGGCGTTTGGCAAGCGACGGCAAAACAAGGTGTTGTTGATCCCAGACTCAGAGCAGAGTAACGAAGGTTGAGACATGACTTTAAGGGTATCAGAGACCAAGAGGTGGGACTCAGGGTTTGTTTTTACCACATCATTGTTAAGCACATTGTCTGTGATGTAACTTTTGTCCATCAGCCCCAGTCGTACCTTTGGTAACAGAGTAGAAATGGCTCCCTGTCGTTCCTCAGGCATGTGGTTTATCCACCTTAAAACACTTTGATAAACTGTGATCTCCTGGGTCACAGTAAGGTCATCCTGACCCAGGATATCAGCCAGCTCCTGCTCCGCAAGCTGCAAAAACTCTTCACAGAGTGAAACCTCCTCAAAATTCTCACAGATAAAGTGAAAGGCCTCATTCTTCAGTTGAAACAAAATGGGAATATTCCAGGATTTTGCAAACTGCCACAGCCCGATGCAGTTTTCTGTACAGAGATGATCCTTAAGGACTTCAAAGCATGTTTGTTCCAGACTCTTTACATTGAACTGATGCACTTCCATCATTAGATCAAAATTATTGCTGTTGTCAGAAATATAATAAGTAAAGTCACTGAGTCCAAGGAGTTTGTGAAATGTTCTGACAATGAAGTTCATGTGAAGATCCAAGCATTTTAGAACTTCAAAGATCAAAGCATTTTAGAACCTAGAAGATCAAAGCATTTTAGAACCTAAAGCTTCCATTGCTTCCAAGCAGAATGTTACCATAGTTACCAGCAAAAGAGCTTTTGCTGAGTGTTGTTAAGTTGACAATTTGTTATATTCTTCAGTCATTTTGTTATATTTTAGTTTTAAAGGGTGTAATGTAGTTCACATACATAAAATTGTTGTTTCATGTTTTCAGCATTTCTGATTGATGTTTTATAATAAAATACAAACATAGGTTTAATATTTGAGTCTCTGTTTCTCCAGTGATAGGCAGAGGTTCTGGACACTGGACTAACTAGGGCTTCCGTGCCCCAGCACGTTTGACACCTATAGTCTGGATTGTTTACCAAGTCTCAGTGAAATTATGCTGTTCCTGTACCTGGTTATGGAACACTAAAATTATGAAGAAAGTGGTGAAATGAGATTTTAAAAACCAGATAAATTGGTTGAAAGTTGCAAATTAGAGTGGGCAAATACAGACAGAAAAAGTGGTAAAAAAGGGTTCAAAGAGTTAATATTGGAACACGTAGTTTAAACTGGTGAATAATGAGCATAACAAATGGTGAATGTGGTTCAATTGACAAAAATAATCATGAAATATGGTGAAAAGAGGTTAAAAGTGACAATAATGGGTCAACATATGTGACATTATGTGGAAAAGTGGTGGAAAGGGTTTATAAGTGCTGAACATGTCTGGAATGTGGAAAAAATGTGCAGAAAAGGCATTGAAATGTGATGTAGAAGTGCCAGAAATAGAAATAATGTTGCAAAAATGCATTAAAAGGAGCAAAAATATGGCAAGAAAAAGTGATGAACTTGGTTAAAAATATGGAGAGTTTGGTTTAGTTGTCGAAAAAGGATACAAATTGTTCAGAAAATATTCTTAGTTTCTTGAAGGTACCTTGTGGACCTCTCACAGTATCCTATGACCCCAAATGGGGTTCTGACCGCAAGGTTGAGAACCTTTGCTTATTATCAGAGCAGTGAACTCCACAAACCTCTAAACTTATTGTGAAGTTGATGAATTTGAAAGATCTACAACTGGATTTTTTGGTCATTTAAAAAATAATTCATGTTTTCTCTGTCCTTTTTACTTGCTCCTGAGGGCCGAAATGGATGCTCTAAAGGGCCGGATTTGGCCCCCGGGACTGGAGTTTGACACATGTGCTTTAAACTGTTGCTTCAATATGTCGGTCTTCCTTTTTCCTCTTGCTTTGCTGTGTAACTGTTGTGCTAATGCTGTAATAGCCACTTTTCCTGCTGAAAGGTCCACCATTGCACTTTTACTACAGAAAAGATGTGAACACGCATCTACTTTAGTAAAAAGATCTCTGATTGGCTGAAATGTAGTGTCTCACCCCTTGTTTTTCTAAAGCTCAGATACAGAGCCATGAGGAGCAGAGGTCCAGAGTTCTCTCAGAAAACTTTTAATTATGTCATCAAAGGTTAGGATGGATGGTAAAAAAAGGTAAATGGACTTGATTTATATAGAGCTTTATCCCCACACTGAAGCAGTCTCAAAGCGCTTTACATATCAGCTCATTCACCCAATTACTCTCACATTCACACACCAGTGGGACAGGACTGCCATGCAAGGCACTAGTCAACCACTGGGAGCAACTTAGGGTTCAGTGTCTTGCCCAAGGACTCTTCAACACATAGTCAGGTAGTGGATCGAACCCCCAACCTCTCGATCAGAAGACGACCCACTACCACTTGATCCACGGTCGCCCCAGATTTATGACCAAATGAAGCAAAAAAAAAAAGTACATACTGCAGCTTTAACAATATGTATTTTAAACCTGCTAGAAGTGTGTTAATTGGGTGACTTCTGATTTATTTTAGTTTTCATTTAATTTCTGATTGTCAATGTTGTGAATGGGTGAGTTTTTGTATATGTAGTTAAAACAGTGTGCTGACCTAATAGTTTCTCTGTGTTACCAGGTGAGGATGGAGGACAATCACACAGTCAGATTCATGAAGCTGTCTGCTGACTTCAACAGTGGAGTAAAAGTCAAGATCAGAGAGTTTGTGTTGTATGACAACAGTGAGCGTCAGACATGGGACTGTCTACTGATGCTTCCCAACACCCCAACAATGGCCCTCAGGTCAGTAGTGGAGACATCAACTGATCAGTGGGAGAAGTAGAGCTCAAACTAATGCACACTGTTGGTCAGAACGTTAAAAAATGATTTCTAAAGGATTCATTTAGAAGGTTAATGATAGAGGATTAGATTAAAGTGAAACAGTCTCTCTTCATTGATAATTCATCATGTAACCAGTAAAAAAAGGACTGACCCAAGCTGTTTGTGTCCAGCAGGCTCAAAGCCATTCTGCTGAATCATCAGTATTTTAAACAGGATGGAGGTGTCAGCTTCTGTTTAGTTTGTGTTTAGTCCTTGTGTTCTGAGTCTTTGTTTATTCTGTTTTCTACTGTAACTCTTGTCTCTGTGTTCCAGGGTTTCCTGCTTGTGGCTCCACCCCCCAGTGATGTATGTGTGCTCGGTTTGTGACTGATTAGCTCCCTCATGTTTCCACCCAGGTGTGGCCCGTTCCCAATCAGGCCTCCTCTACTATTTAGCTGAGTGCTTGAACACTGAATGTTTGCTGGTTCATTGTCAATGTCTACCTTCCTCATGTCCTGCTGTGTTTGTTCCCTGGTTTCTTTGTGCTGCCCTTTGAGTTTTTTAGTTTGGAATAAACATGGACTGTTTCCAGGAATGCTACGCCTGCATTCTGCCTCCATCTTTCTCTGTGTTTAGGTCCACACCTACACCAAACCCTGACAGGAGGAACCTTATGAAAGGTGCAATATATAGAAATATTGTACATTTTCAGTTTTTAAATATGTTTGAAATACTTAAAATCTTAATTTGAGTGTTAAGAAACATGTCCTTAGCTGTCATGCCATATGAGTTTTTATTTTGTTATTTTTAGATTATATAATTATATAAACATTAATAAATATTGCTGGCCTGGCCAACCTGTAGTACCTTTTTGAGTATAAGTCTATTTACAGCAGAGCCATCCCTGAGAGTGCCACCTGCCATAAAACACAGGAAGAAGAAGTCGTCCCTGAACAACGCTGTCTCAGGCATATATCATCAACTACCTGGATTTCACCAAGCCCACACACAGCAGAAGACCTTCAATCTTCTAGAAGTTTGTAGAGTTAGGTGGTACTAACTACACGGGGCAGCTTCACCCCATGTATCCTATAACATCTCTACAGGCTGCGTCTGTAGAGGCTCACGTTAGCAACAGATATATATCAGCAGATAACTCAGTCACCTCTAATCATTTCTCAGTGAACCTGCAGCGTACCCAGAGGAAAGGGTATTTCAAAAAGAGATCTCAATAATCACTCATTCCTTTCTCCTAGACCAAATTGAGCGTTTTTTAAGACCAATCTGAGCCGACAGACTATTGCTCCTGATTCTCATTTTTGTCTCCTGAGCAAAAGACTGTACAGAAGCTCTGATTAGACTCTGGTTGAGATTTAAAAGAGATCTCACTTTGTCCTTGTACAAATCTCAAATTGTCTACACATTAAATGTCTTGTATTTGTCTCAATCATTGACACAAGAGAGATTTCACATTAAACTGAAGCTAATCTCATATCAAATGTGCATAAGTAAAAGTACAAGTACCCATTTTTAATAGTACTTGATAAGTAAAAAGTATTTCACACATTATTTTTTTTAACTAAACCCAACCAGGACTAAACTAGGATTAAAGCTGGACTAAATCATGTCCTAGTTCACCACTAAACTAGGACAAAAGCTGGCCTAAATTAGGACTAAATCCATGATTAGGACTAAAACTGGACTAAGAAAGTACACACAGGCTTTGAAATGTAATGAAGTAAAAGTAAAAAATATTAATCGTAATATGTTCTTCAATAAAAGTACTTAAAATTTTAACTTTTTACTTGTACTTTCCACCACAGGTCTTAAATTTCATACAGGAAGAATAAAGACACTTGTGTTGCTAGTGTTTATTTGGCTGCTTTTAAAGACCATGTTCGAGTTTGTTAGGGAAATGTGCAGCGAACACAATACCTGGCATGGATGACATATCAAAGAACATTAACTTTCCCAGAATATGTTCAAGAGCAACAACTCTTCTTTTTACAGGCTCCTCTGACAAACTAACAACATGAAAACATGTTCCACCAGTAAGGGAATCTTTTAAAAGAGTCCTCCCTGTAACTAAAAATTCATTGACAAGTGCAAGATACATTTCATTTCCACAGTCATTGTTTCGTTTCAATGAAAGAAATACATCGACTTGTCCATATTTGTGTACCATCCTGTCTCGAAATAGCACAGTGTTATTGTTTCTTCGTTTAGCTTTGCGATACTGTTTTGAAGCGTAAAAAGTATTTCCGATTTGAGCTCTGTTAAAAGCCTTCACAATATTGTTATCCAGTCCTTGACCAATGAACTGTTCCAGAATACTCATATCGTCAGTATCAAGACATAGATTAAATGATGCCCCAATCAATGCAACACAATGTACATCATTTCTTTGAGGAAAACTGTCACCGCTCATTTTGACCAAGAAATCAGTAGCCACTGTGTTTAGCTTACTACTTTGGGTAATACAAGGAAGACATTGGATTATTTTGACAGCATTCACCATTTGAAGAGGTATATTCTGAGTTCCATGCACAAGGCGAAGCAAGTGACCATTTTTGTCCTCAAAGTGAAAACAAGAGTGAGTCCACAAAGGACCAAGATTTCTCACACTGTCAGCTAAATGAACAAGCATGTGCATATTGGCTGTCATATAACGCTCTCCATAAAGGGTACTGATCTGACTACAAAAATTCAACAGAAGCTTTTCAGCATGATCTATTTGGGCGGGCATTACTGACTCCATTAGAAGAATGAATACTGCCTCACTAAGCAGTAAAAAATGGTGGTAGTACAAATCATCAAGAAGACCCCAAAACACAACAGGCCCAAAAAATAACAGTATGGATCGATACTCTGATGCTTTGAAAAACATTCTATGAGAAGACACACATCGTGGAAATCTTATGGTAAATGGTGGCTGGATTTCTCTTAGTCTTTTGTCCACTTCTTCAATTGATCGGACCATACTAAATGAACATCGTGAAAACTCTGTGGAAAACCACAGGCACATCAGCAACCGCATCACTCCCAACAGTACGCAATGCATGTAGTCTATGCCAGTACTCCGGACTAAATCATAACTTTTTAGTCTGCTGAGATATGTAGGGCCTTTCACTCCCTGTACAATGCTATCAGAGACACAAGCCCTCCGGGCTTCATCGATGAAGTCTTCATGGGTACGTGCTGGACCTTTTGGGTCTACAGTCTGGAATGGAAATGCATGAACGTGTCCTTTTTCTCCTGTTTTCACAGTTTGCCCCGGCTGTTCACATTTTAAACATCCAAATTTACCATTGTATTGAACAGTGTTGAGAACTAATGCTTTTGCTGGTAGATCGCATGTTCCAGCGATGGTGAAAACTTTGCACGTAAAAGGTGCTGAGGCCCCTGCAAATGTGACAGTAACACCTTCTAATTCCATTTTGTTCAGAGTCTCAATCAGTGGTTTAAGAAAGGTCAACATAGATGGTTTTGAATCCCCAAACCAAAGACCAGCAAATATCATGTTTTCACGTTTTGTGCGTTGAACAAAGCTTAACTCATTTATAATACAATAAAAAGGCCACACTGAAAACTTTGAAGACTTAAAAATAGGTACTCCATCTGTGTTCCAAGTCAATGAAATATTTTTGGGGTCATTGAGGGGACCGTTGCCTTGTAGTAATGTTTTATAGACGTCTCCATCATAAATTTCTTTAACACTGTTGTTGGCCCTTTTCTGTCTTTTGAATCTGAACAGTAGTTGCTCCTCAAATCCTTGTTTAGCAAACAGGTATTTCAATTGTGCTTCAATTGATACTTCAATGAAATAAGAAGAACCTTCCACCAATAAATCAGCAGCACATGATTTGCATTTTTCCTCTGTGCTTTCAACTGATAAGAAGCACCCACTGCAATATTTGTGCAGATGTACAGTTGTAGCAGATGACTGATCAAAGAATTGTTTAAATTTTTGTAGACTATTAAGACATTCGGTCTGGATCTCAGATGGACAATGCAAACTAATCAGAGTAATCAAGTCATTAAGTGCTTTACCTGTTAGTTTGTGTCTTTTTGCAAAGGTCATAATAAGAATTAGGCTTTCTGCTACAGAAAGGGGTGCATTAGCGTAAAGAGGCATGTCTTTTGCATCTGTGTCAGTGTTAAAATCCATATTCTCATCGGCACTCTCCTCATTACATGTGTTGAAGTTCTCATCCAAAAGTTCATCATAGTCCGAGAGGTGATCCGGTGTGTCAATTAGATAAGATGCTGAGTCCGTCTCAACACTCTCCGTAGTCACTGCAGTCGCAGCAGTCACAGCAGCATTATCTGACGATGAAGGGAGCACAGGTGTTGGGGGAGAAGGAGCCAACTCAAAAACTGGGTCCTCTTCATTGGCATTAGTTCCACGATTTGCTGAATCTATAAAACAAAAATAATATACATGAAAAACAAAAATGGTCCATTACTGATATGACTGCTCTGATAGACAACATCGTTGTTCAGTTCTCCCCATAAAAACGAAATAAATAAAGGCCTGTTCTCCAGCTGGACAGTCCACACAAAAACCTAGATGAACAGTAATTTGTGCTCCAACTCCATTAACATTATAATAAGAGTCTTACTTTAAAATGAGAAACTCATCATACGGTGTGCAAGTCTATAAGTGACTTAAAAAAGAAACATTTCCTGTCACTTATCTTAAATAAATATTTGCACTGTACATTTATTTAGTTTGTTCTTTTTTTTTCTGTTACCTTTTGTAAATAGGATTGTGTCACTACTAAAACAAAAACATGGCTTTCAGTACTGAAGTACAATTCTGCTGACCATTACTTCAGTAAAATCATATTCAAATTACTGTTATGCTTACTTGAATATTTTCACTTCTCTCTCCAACTCACACAACCACACAATATTTTTTTTATAATGAAGAAACACACACCTGGGATGTCCTGGGACTGATGGCAGCGCTGTAAAGAAAAAAGAGAAAAGAAGTCCAGTCACAAAGACATATATTAAGGTTAATTTCACTCATTCTTGTGATGGTTTCATGTGGTATAGTTGTTATCTCACTTGTCGAGAAGAAAAATTGAACATGAACGCCTCCTCATGTCCTATTTTACACTGGAGAACTGGGAATTTATTTTGACATCCCAGTTTATGAGAGGAGAAAACCTTTTTATTTAATTAATATGCACTATGCGTGCTTGTTTTAAAGCCTGCACAATTTATTTAGACAATGATATTAAACAACTTTTCTATTTTCACTTAGCGTCATGTAAAGAAATATATTTTACATTTAAATTATTATCAAGAAAAATAAAAGCAGTTTGTAGACTATTTTCTAACCTGAATTTACTTGTTTACGGTGATAGCTAGTGTGTTTGGTAAGTAAGATTGTTTCAGTTATTTTAGTTGAAGTTAGCTATACCAAATGAGAACCACTGCCATAATGTATTTTTTATTATCTCTTTGATTCAAACAATGCAATTACATTGATCTAAGCAAAATACCTTTCTCCTGTATCTTTTAAGCGCTTCCTTCTTTCTCCTCCAGCGTGGATCAGGTTTGTGTGGCATTTTCAAATGCAAGTTAACTCTAATAGAAAAAGACAAAATAAAGTCTGTTATGAAACTGAATAATGCATATCTTACTGAAAGATCAATACATGGTTGGTCATGCTATTTATACTGCGTTCCGTTTGTAGGAATGTCCCACTTTGGAACAGTCCCGAGTTGGTGAAAACAAAATAGCTGTGTCCTGAGTTAATTAGCATCAAAAAATAATATGCGGCAACAATCATTTTACATTTCTTGTGTTCCTAATAATTTTGTTGTCCTCTACTGTCTGTCCTGTACTGTCTGTTCGCTGTCCACACAGTTATTTTCAATGCGTTAAAAAAAATAATAAAATAAAATAAAAAAAATAATAATAATAATTAAAAAATAGTTCACAGTTCTGACCTCCAATAACAAATGGAAAACCACGGTCATATATAATTATAATAAAAATTCGTACTCACCAAATGACAGACACCGTGCAGTGCAGTGAGTGGAGAAGTGAACAAGAAGCAACGTCAATACGTTCAGTTTCAGAGCGGTTGTTTTGAAAGTGGGCGCGCAAGTGATCAGACCTGTCATTGGCTAAGAGTGTTTCCTGCTTCAAATGATTGGCTGTTTGAGATGTCTCACCAACGTTACGCACATCAGATGGCAATGACGGCGGTCCCGAGCACGCAGCGGAAGACGTCAGCAGTCCTACTCCGAATGAAAAGCAGACCTCAAAGACGGTAGGTGCTTCTTCGTTAGTGCGTGGTATGAGCTAAGTTGCTCTAATTTTAATTATTCTGTAATTCACGTTCGTACGACTACAAGGAAAACGTTAGCGCGCTAGCGTGCTGTGCTAGCGCTAGCGTGCTAGCTAACCCAAACCACGCATTCCAACCAGCCATGGTTAGAGCCCAAAAATATGTCAGTGGGGAAAATGATTTGTCATGTACATATGAAGCCCATTTTATTGAATTGAATTATTAAATTATAATTCATTTGCCTTTGAAGGCTAGCTGCCACATGCAGAGGTGGGTAGTACTCATTGTCTCAGTTACTTACTTTTTGAAGAAATTGGGCCTAAATTGTTGAGTAGTTTTATCAGTTACTTTGTTGTAATTTTACTCAGAAGTATTTGTTCTCTTACTTGATTAAATTTTTTTTTTTAAATGTAATTTACTATGATTAAATGTGAGTAAATCTTTAAGTGATTAAGCTGCATTTTCACATAAAAAATGTTTTTTGTATTTATATGCAGTTTTCTTCTAAAATATTTTTGTTTTACAATGTTTCATGTTTTGTTTCACTTAACTGTCACAACTCAAATTTGAATCACTTTTTTACTTTTTTTCTCACAGTACTAAAGTAACATTTGCTTGATGTACACATGTAAATGAAAATTATGCATATTAATACCATATTAATTTAATCTTAATTCAAAATCTATTTTCCCAAACTGGTAGATATAAAAACAATTTGCTTGATGGGCAAGTATCTCAATTTGTCAAGACCTTGAGCGCCTTTTAAATTTTTGTATTATTAAAAACGATTGATGCTTGATTGGCTGGTCTTAAGCATTACAGGCGTGCAATAATCACACTGCTGTGGCTTCACTTTTTAAAACCTATAATTTGTTATTTTAAAATCAATACTAAAAAATGTATTTCTTAATTTCAGTATGGCGAGCAGAAAGATAAAGGAGCTGCCCAAAAGGCATCGCCTTCCACCAAAAAAAGCCATGTGCTACCAGCCACTTCTTGATTCGCCAAAAGGTGTAGGGGTGAAAGGTAAAAATGTTCAACCTTTTTTTGAAGATCTTAGAAATTATGATTTTCTATCTATGGAGAAATATTGAATCAGTGCTATATTTGAACACCTTATTATGGGGATTAGCCTTTTTCTGCTGTTTGATATATTTTGTTTCCATTTTTAGGTTCGTTTGTCTTTGTGTCCTTCGAAGATGGATACACCGGAAAAATGTTCAACATCTGTGATGTTTTAAGGAAGAATGAGAAACCTGTTCAGGATTTTCACGACTTGAGCCCTGGAGAGGAAATTCTGGCTCGCTGGTCTGACCACAAATTTTATAATGCAACTGTGGAGTACATCGGAACAAACACAAAAAAAGATACTAAGAAAACCCTCTCAAAGAACAAAGACGCTGTGGCATCGCAACATCACAATTTTTATAATTCTTCCCCATCTCACCCGACTCTGCAGCAGCCTGCGTCATCCCTCCAGCCTGTACAGCATCCATCTCAGCAGCACCAGGTAGCCTCAGACCTTCAGCCTGTACAGCAACCATCTCAGCAGCACCAGGTAGCCTCAGACCTTCAGCCTGTACAGCATCCATCTCAGCAGCACCAGGTTGCCTCAGCCATCCATGCTCCTTCCAACCAGCATCTTCAGCAACAATCTCAACACCAGTCTCATCCATACCAGCTTCTCCAATCCTCTCCGCAACAGTCTCCACCGCCGCTTCACCTTCTTTACCACCAGCCTCTTCAATCTATTGAGGTCCAGCCACCACCTCTCTATGGGCCATCATATTCCAAATCCCTAAGCAGCTATCATCAGCTCACACCTAGTACATCACAGCAGGTGTACGCTCAGGTTCACCACAGTACTATTGTTAGCCAGGGGACTCCTGACAAACATGGTGTCAATCAAGATGTCTTCCAGTCAGCTATTGAAACCCCTCCTCATTCTGTCCGAAGCAGCTTCATGAAGATGTTAAACACCCCTCCAGGCAGTAGCAGAGTGGAGCACAATGGCGCCATCTCAGACACAAGTACTGCTGACACAATAATACTTGAGCGTAGTCCAATAGAAGAGTATGGTGAGCCATGTGGGACCCCACAGTCTAGCAAACAAGGTTTTCAACCTTGCGAGCATTGTGCAGCAGAGTTTGCAAGGCTGAAAGAAAACAATAAGAGGCTGGAGGTGCTGAACACTATAGGTAAGTCCACTTATGTTTTTCATTATTTAAGCCTTCAGGTCTTACCAAGGACTAAACTAGGTTTAAACCAGATCAAAACCGGGACAAAACCGGATCTGTCCTGGTTTAATCCTGGTTTTGACCTGGTTTAGTCCTAATCAGGTCTCAATCAGGTTTTACCCTGGTCTATACCAGGTCTTACTCTGGTTTAGACAAGGTTTAATCTTGCATTGGACTTGGTTCAGACCTGGTTTTGTTCTGGTTTAGACCTGGTTAAACCAGACCAGACACTTTAAGCAGATAGAAACCAAAGTTGATTTCTATTTTATGTGCTCCAGATTGTGCAGATCTGGAGAATATCAGGGAGCTTCTGGGCAAAATTGAAGGAATAGTACCAAGCACCAAGGAGGGACACCAGGGTCCACAAAGAGAAAAGAACGAACTGTACCCGGGAAGTGGCCTGTACATCTCTGCAACTCGTCTTGTTGCAATTAAAGTGGAGGCCAAGAAAGACTGCCTCCGCCTGTTCCACCTTCTGTTTGATGAAGTGTTCTCACCAGAGGAGTGCAGGAATTGTGTTGCATTCGGCAAACATGGAAACATTCCTGAAGGCAAGACACAGCTGAATAAGCGTAAAGTAGACGTAGTATTGAGTAAGTGTTATTTTTCATTTTTACAAAATGATTATGTCTTACAAATATCTTGACAATTTTTTTCTCTCTGTCTACAGCTTACATCATGCACTGCTGCACCTTGACAGGATGGGTTCCGGTGGAGATGTCAAAAGTGAAAAAAGCACTCATCAATAAATGCCGTGCAAGAGCAGCCCGGAGTCTTCTGAGTTAAGGCTGGGCGATATGACTGTAAAAAAAAAAAACGAATTGCAAACTGATTCTTGTTACAATCTGCTTTTTGGTAAGATCATCGTTCATCGGATTCTTGTTCTATGCAGCACTTTCAGTAAACAATGTTCAGGAGATGTTTACAGTTAATGGACATAATAAATAACAATATTGGACTGAGAGTTTTGTGTTATTTGAAAGATTATTTTTTTTACAATAACATTGGTTGAAATAGGCACATAGGAATTGGACATGATGATGAAGAATAATAATCCAGAGAGAGTGCTGTCATAACCTTTTCAAAAGTAGCATTTTTTTGTGTGTGTCATAATGGTGACAATTGTTGCTGCTGTTCTAGAAATTTAAAGGAATAGTTCGTTTTTCCATACTGAGATGTTCTTCCCTGAGCTTAGACGAGTTGATTTGTACCTGTCTGGTCTTTTTGCGTGCGCTCAGTCATGCAAAAAGACCAAAGATTTAGCTTTTCCTAGCATACTCCTATGGTAGCAAACGGGGTTGAAATTAGAAAGGACCAAGCTCTTTCACGTTTTCCTTATTTAAATACAGTTACAAGTTACACGATCCAAGTATAGTGACACAAAATGAAACGTGTAGATATTCTAAGCGGATAAAAAGGGGTACTATACTGTGAGCCATCGGCGCAGAGAATTCTTTAGGAGTGAAGATATTCACACTCGTGTAACTACTAACGTAACTGTATTTAAAAAGGGAAAACGTGGAAGAGCTTGGTCCCTTCTAATTTCACCCCCGTTTGGAGCTATAGGAATATACTGGGAGAGGCTACATTCTAACAACATCTTTGGTCTTTTTGCATGACTGAGCGCACGCACAAACAAGACAGGTACACATCAACTCATCTCAGCTCAGGTAAGAACATCTCAGTATCTCAGCATTCCATATAATACCAATGGTAAATGTGTGAGTCAGGATCACAGAATTAAAACACTGGCGCTTTAAAGATTCATTCAGTTCTGTGTTTTCAATGCAGATAAATAAAGAGGTGTCCAGAATCAAGTGTGTAGTTATTCGTGCAAATAAAACGTATGGATATGGAGAAGTTTGTCAGCACACTGGTCAGTAACTGTATCCCATGAAGTTCTGGGGAAACCAGGGTTTGACCAGACTTTTAAAGCAACACATCAAAGATAGTTGTCAGCAGGAGGCCGGACATAATGCGATACATTGACCAATAGCCAACAGATGCCAGGGCCTAATGTAATTCAGGATGTGTCGGATGGCTAGTAACATTATGGCAAAACACTGCTTGAGATGTCTTAATCTGTGTATTTATCTGTGCAATACCATAATTCACTTAATAATTTAATTCATTAAATTATATGGTATTCTAAGTATGTATGTACTATTATTATTATAATAATAATTATAATAAAATATATATATATATATATATATTTTTTTTTTTTTTTTTAATTTTGAGCTTTGGATGACATCGTTTAATCATTTAATTTAAGCATTTATAATCTACTTTCGGTTTGTTTAGTCTAATTTAGAGATTTACTTTCATTTAAAATTGAAATGGTTTTGTAAAAATTGTTCAATGAAAAGCATTTCTGTATTTACAAGCATAATTATTTTTCTTCATAGAAGTTTTTTTGAGTCTGTTTTTTGTCTCCATGGTAGGTGTCATTGAGGCATAAAACTGATTCTCCAATGTGTCTCAAGTAGGTCTCACTCTCTGGTCTCATCGGTTGCTCCTAAGGCATTTTAGGAGAAACAAAATAAGCCATAGAAACAGTTTCTCTCTCATGTCTCATGTATATCTCAATTATGTCTCAAACTCTGATCTCATCTGTTGCTCCTAAAACACTTTAGGAGCAACAGATGAGAATCACATTTTTGTCTTCAAAAGAATAGAATAGAAAGAATAGACATGTTTGAGCAGTAAAATTTTCCTCTGGGATACTGCTAATGAGGCAAAGTGTTTTCCAGTATTGTTTCCACAAGGAAACAATACTTTTCACGAGAGTAGGGAAGTTAGGTTGACTTTGTGTCGTTATTTTAATAATAGGCTGTTGAGTGCAGATGGCAGGTTTGCACGGAATGTTGAATATATATTTTATGCCCAGTACTTGTTGGACCTTCAGCAGGTAGTGTCTAAGGTGTCCATTGCACTTAGGAAAGGAAAGGGTGGCTACAAAGCTAAAGATGTTGGTGATCGAGTGAAGGACGAGGAGTCGTTAAAGAAGCTGCTGGGGTTTGATGATGGTTTTCGTTTTCTTCAGCCTATTAGAGGCACTCCATCTTTTTGGCAGAGGGCAAAGAATGATCTCTTGGCGTGTGTTCGACAGCTTGGGATCCCTACCTGGTTTTGCTCGTTTTCCTCAGCTGATATGCGCTGGGAAAGTTATCTTAACAATATTTTAAGGCAGGAGGGTCGTTTAGAGACAGCTGAGCAGTTGGAGTGGGCGGACAAGTGTGATGTTTTACGACACAATCCGGTCGCAGCGGCCAGATTGTTTGATTTTCGCTGGCATATTTTCTTGAAGGAGGTGATTATGTCACCCTCGCATCCTTTAGGCGTGGTTGTAGATATGTTTCATAGGGTGGAATTCCAGCAACGTGGGTCTCATGTGCATTGTCTTTTTTGGATAGAAAACGCACCTGTGATTAATAAAAACACAGATCAGGAGGTTGTGGAATTTGTGGACAAATATGTAACGTGTGAGCTGCCGTCTCAAGATGAACATCTCCTTGAGATTGTGACATCTGTACAGCAGCATTCAAAGCGACATTCAAAGACCTGTAAGCGGGGTAACACTGTTTGTCGCTTTGGCTTTCCGAAGCCAGCTTCAGGTAGGACCTTTATTAGTCATGCTGTAAGTGTCAGACGGGCGATAGCAAAGAACCCTGTAAATGCAAGGCCAAGGAGGCACCTCAGATGCAAAAGGCAATGGCAAACCGGATTCTGGATGTGGCGTTAACGGCTCTCTCTGGTGAGAATTGTCAGTATCGGAGTATTGACCACTTGTTTAGTGAGCTAGGGATAACTCAAGAGCTTTTTGAGATGGCGTTTAGACGGTGTGAAAAAAAGACCTGTGTAGTATTGAAGAGGGATATTGGTGAAGTTTGGATTAATCCTTTTAGCAAGAGCCTGTTGAGGGGCTGGAACGCGAACATGGACATCCAATTTGTAGTAGATGCATACGCTTGCGTGGTGTACATCATTTCCTACATCTCCAAAGCGGAAAAGGAAATAGGTTTGTTGTTAGCAAATGCCAAGAAGGAAGCAGAAAAGGATGAAAATTTGAGTGCAAAAGAAGCAATGAAAAAGCTGGGTACTGTGTATTTGCATAATCGGGATGTGTGTGCGCAGGAGGCTGTTTATAGACTAACACCAAGTATGCATCTAAAGGAGTGCTCCAGAAAAGTTGTGTTTATTCCCACAGGGGACAACATTGTGCGGATGAGTTTGCCTTTGGAAGTGTTAAAAGAAAGGGCAGCGTCGGGTGAGGGTCTTAGCTCAGAAGGCATGTGGATGATTAGTTTAATGGATAGGTACAGAAGCAGGCCAGATGACATTGCATTCAATGACATCTGTATGGCAACATTCGCTTCAGAATATCGGATTTGTAGCAAAGGTGAGAAACCCAAAACTGGATTAAAATTGAAAAAGGATTTGGGTGTTGTCTCGAAAAGAACACGGACCAAAGCTGCAGTGGTGCGTAACGTGCTCTTTTCTGAGTCAAAACATCCCGAATCCTTTCATCAAACCAACCTGCAGTTGTTTCTTCCTCATCGAGACGATTTAGATGTGAAACCTGATGCCTGGGAAACGTTTCAGCTGTTTTATGAGAATGGGTGTGTGAGGTTTAGTGATGGAACAAGTCATTCAGTGAAGTCTGTTGTTGATTTAAATAGGTCCCAATTTGAGGAAGAGGACGCTGAGGTTTTGGATGAGATCCTGGATTCAATAGATGAAGATAATATTATTTTTGATGATGCGTGGGGCCAGTTGTGCCCAGAGAAGGAGAGAGAGCATTTAGAGTGTGTGGAAGAGATGGAGAGTAGGGAGCAGATGGTAGATGAACATGGTGAGGAGCAGATTCCTGATCTGGCATGTAATGCGGAAAGAGTTTGTCGATTGGAAAAGAGAACCAACATCTTGTGTAGAAAAGATGGTTTGGCTTTAGTTGGGTCTTTGAATGAAAAGCAGATGTCTGTATTTTATCAAATACGACAGTGGTGCATAGACAAGGTTTCAGGGAAAAAAATTGAGCCATTCCACGTGTTCATTCCTGGTGGTGCAGGGACAGGAAAGAGCCATTTAATAAAAGCTATTCAATATGAGTCGACTAGGTTGCTGTCACCTTTGTGTCATGATCCGGACAATGTTAGTGTTGTGTTGACAGCACCAACTGGTATTGCTGCGTTCAATTTGAAAGCATGTACAATCCACACGGCTCTTGGCATTGGACTGGATTTGCGCTTACCGTACATACCGTTGGGTGAAGAGAAGGTGAATGCATTGCGTTTGAAATACATGGATTTGCATATATTGATTATTGATGAATTTTCCATGGTGGATCATAAATTGTTATGCTACATTCATGGTAGGTTGAGGCAGATAAAGCAAACGGGTGACTTTTCTTCCTTTGGCAACGTGAGTATTATTGCTGTGGGTGATTTCTATCAGTTGCCTCCCGTTAAAGGGAAACCTCTCTATGTTGAGGGTATCGGGGTTCACCTGTGGTCTGTGTTTCAGGTAGTTGAGTTAGAGGAAATAGTGAGACAGAAGGACAGAGTGTTTGCTGAGTTGTTGAACAGGATCAGAACTCATGCAAAGGGAGCGAAAATGCTGGCTAGTGATGTTGAGACACTGAAGCATTGTGAAACTGGTGAAGTTAGGTCAGGTTTACACATATTCCCTACAAATAGTCAAGTAAGTGAGCACAATTGTGGTGAATTGTTAAGGATTTGTCCAGAACATGTAAAAATTGTAGCGCAGGACTTCAAAAATAGTAAAAAAACAGGGAAGCTTGAATTAATTGAGGGGCACCATTCCAAAACATCGGAAACCTCTTTGGAGGAAACGCTGCTTATGGGTGTGGGTGCCCGTGTTATGTTGATTAAAAATGTTGATGTTGAGGATGGCCTTGTAAATGGCATTTGTGGTGAAGTGACACACATAGAGAGGGACGGTGAGAAGAAGTTTCCTAGTAAAGTGTACGTGAAGTTTGATGACACTGTGGTTGGTGCACAGAGGGGGAAACGGTCAGTCAACCCTTATAGGGATTTGGCTGACTCCACCGAGATTGGCCCAGACGAGGACAGAGTGTCCAGTAAGGGTGGAATGCGGAGGCAATTTCCACTGAAGCTTGCTTGGGCTTGTACGGTCCATAAGGACAGCGCTGTCGTGGGTCTAGTTAAGACATTTGCAGCAGGACAGGCATACGTGGCATTGAGCAGAGTGAAGAGTTTGGCTGGGTTGATTCTCCAAGATTTTGATGAAAAATATGTGTATTGTAGGCACGGCATTAAGGAGGCACTTCAAAATATGCCTCCGTTCTTGGTGAAAGGTAAGAAGGAATTAAAACCAGTAGTTTTCTCTATGTTTTTAATGAATGTGCAGAGCTTGGCTCTCCATGTTTCACACTTGGCCTTACGCACACAGCATTTGCATTGTGACTGCATTGCTGTAACTGAAACATGGCTCCCTAATACGGATGCACTGGATATGGTAAAGATTGATGGTTACAGTTTCCATAACAGTCCGGAGTTTAGCATACTCCGGCAGGAACACAGTATTTAGAGCTTTGCAAGCCCAGCAACATGGTGGTGTTGGCATTTTCAGTTCATTAAATGCGGCATTTGAGGTGGTGAAATTGCCAGATGTTGATTTGGAGTGTAGTACCTTAAAATATTTATCCTGAGACATTTTAGTGGCAGTTGTTTATAGACCTCCATCATATCCAATGTCTTTGTTTAAGGAGCAACTTGGCAAAGTACTTGATTGGTTAGAACCACTAAGTAGCACGGTTGCTGTCATGGGAGATTTTAATGATGACATTTTGAGGTCATCTTCCATCTGTAAATTTGTGGAAGATAAAGGGTTTGTGCAGCTAATCACACAACCCAACACTGAGCGAGGCACATTGATTGACCACGTGTATGTGAAAACATCACGTTTTGAAGTAGAGTCAGTAGTGTTGCCTACGTACTTCAGTGATCATGAGGGGATTGTTTGTTGGTTTAGAGAAAAGTCATCCCAGGAACATGAAAAGTGTTTGTAAAAGGTCAGAGTTTCCAGGTAGGGTTTGTTGCCATTTTTAATCTGATGCAGAGACGGTTGTTGTTGTAGTAGTGGTATGGAAATAATTGTGTTGGTAGGTTTGTTGCCATTTTTAATCTGATGCAGAGATGGTTGTTGTTGTAGTAGTGGTATGGAAACAATGTTGTTGGTAGGTTTGTTGCCGTTTTGATCTGATGCAGACAGTTGTTGTTGTTGTCATAAGAATAGATGTTTGTTGGTAGGGTTGTTTCCATGCAGGTAGACCAGCTGATACTGTATGGTGTTGTTTTGCATTCTGTACCTTCTGCTCACCCTTCTCTTTCTTTTGTGTTTCAGGTGTCTAAAAGCTGTCCATAAGACTCGGGGTTGTGTTAAATGTTGATGCCATTGATATTTAATTAATTCCATATTCATTTTGAGGGGTGTGATTTTGTTTTGTTACTGGTCCTATTATTTTGAAATACCTGTAGGGAAAAAATGATTTCCCTAATAGTGCTGGGGGAAGTGAGGAGGCAACTTTATATGCAACGCCAATTGTCAGTTTTATTTTCTATTGTACGCCAAATTGGATGTGTTATTGGAAAATTTAACAGTGTTTCTAATTTATAATGTAAAACAGTTTGATTCGTTATATTTCTCTACATCCATAAACTTTAATATGATAAATATTACATCATTTGGAATATCAACATTTGGCTAAATTACAGTGTGATATCGAAATTACCATTATATGAATTGGCAATTGTCAATTTTATTTTTCATTCTACGCCAAATTGGATGTTTTACTGCAAAATTTAGCAGTTGTTGTAATTTATATCAATCAATCAATCTTTATTTGTATAGCGCCAAATCATAACCAATGGTATCTCAAGACACTTTACAGTAGAGCAGTCTTAAGGACGGACTCTTCATTTTATGGATACACACATATGCATATATACGTATATACACATACATATGTATCCCACACCCAACATGAATTCATCATGGCGGCAAGGAAAACCTTCTGTTAAGCAGCAGGAACCTTGTGTGGATCCCATTCCTATGATGAACAGCCATCCACGTTATGCTTTATAATGTAAAGCTATTTGATTCGTTGTATTTTCTACATCCTTAAACTTTAATATAAGTATTACATCATCTAGAATATCAACATTTCGCTAAATTACAGCGTGATATCGAAATTCGGCCATTTTGCCCAGCACTAGTTTTAACTTTTTATTCACTGTGTCATGATAGGCCCCTCCCACTTTTCACAGCATGCTCTATTTGCCATAGCAATGTGCTTCCATCTAATAAGATTCATCCTACAGTGTTTTGAAGTCAACACGACATGTCTTGCCGCTAGAGCTGCTGGCGTAGGACGGCCCAAGAACCCGCGCCCTCTGAGAGCGCAAGGCATTGTGGGTGTTTTTGGTTATCGTTTGTTGTTTGGGGCTGTACGGTTATCATGTGTATCAAATATGAAGCACTTTGAACTTTGCATTCTGGAGTTGTAAGCGTTTTCGTTTAACGGCGTAGTTGTGGAGAAGGATTTTGCTGTGTCATTATAGGCCCCTCCCACTGGCCATGATGGGTAATTTGGTAATCGAGCGTTGTTTATGGATGGACAATCATCGTGTGTATCAAATATGAAGCAGTTTGAACTTTGCATTGGAGCGGTATAAGCATTTTCCTATTACGGCGTGCTGATGGCGAAGGATTTTCCAGTGACATTGTAGGCCCCTCCCACTGACCAGTCTGTTGTTTCTTCAATAGGAATGTGCTCCCCTCTGTGTAGGTTCATCCTACAGTGTTTTGAAGTCAACACGACATATCGTCTGTCCGCTACAGCTGCTCGTGTAGGGCGACCACAGAAGCGGCGCCCTCTGAGAACGCAAAGCATTGTGGGTAAATTGGTAATCGTGTTTTGTTTAGAGCTGGACAGTCGTCATGTGTATCAAATATGAAGCAGTTTGAACTTTGCAATCTAGAGTTATAAGCTTTTTCCTAGAAAGGCGTCCTGTTGATGCTAACTGTGTACATGACCATAAATGCCACCGGTCGAAAACACAATGCATGATGGGAAATGTTTCAAAGCAGTCATGACCAAGCTTGGGCACATGTCCTTTGTGTGAAATTTGAAGCTGATCGTAGTTTGTGTGCCAGAGTTATGGAGATTTGGACATTTCTGCGTGCTAACAAAAATTAGCATTGCAGTTTTGTGGCGGCGCCACGACCAAACCGTGACAGATACGCAAATTCTTTCGATAACTTTTTATCTTCAATGGGTCCTATGTGGTGTTGCCAAGTTTTAAGCGAATCGGATGAATCCCCTCAGACTAGTTCCCGCAGATGCGTTTCGAGGGCGAAATGCCATTTTTGACCTTTGACCCAAGATGGCTGACTTCCTGTTTGGTTTTGGGCGGGGTCACAATGTAACTTTTTGCTCATTCTGGGCCGAAGACTACATGTGGCGATTTTCGTACATGTCGGTCAAACCTGGCGGTCGTGCGGTTCCATCGTTTTTTTGGCGGCGCGTTTTCTGTCTGTTTTCGCCAGGCGCGAGTTGCGTGCAATTTTCGGTGAGTTTTCGGGCGTTTTTAGGGGGTCGAATTAGCGTTCAAAGTGGGGAGGTACATAATAATAATAAATAAAAGCAAAAACAATAGGTTCCTCTGTCCCATTCTGGGACATCGGACCCAAATTATACCATAATTTTATTTAATGATCAATTACACAATTACAATTCTGATTTAAAACAGTGCAAATAAATCCTGTTGTACAATAACTCGGCCACCTTCACCTCCTGCAACATCTACAGACCATCAACTTTCCTGCACCTGCGGCTAACCTTAAGTTTTAAATTCCTGGTAAGATAAAAAAATAAAATAAAAAATAAAATAAAAGCTATTCTAAAACAGTTTTTTCTCCACTGTAGCTGATGCTTGTTTATGTGGAATTGTTGTTTTTTCTTAATGTTGTATTTTCTTGGCTTTTTATAAAGTTGAATTGAAATTAAATTAAATAAAGAAATTAAATTAAATTTAAAAAAAAAAAGAATAGAAGCTTTTGTCATTGTACATATATACAATATTAAGGTGCTCTCCAATAATGACATAAAACACAAATAAAATACTGGAAAAGGAAAGACTTATAAATATATAATAGTAATAAAACTACTCAGCAAACTTTATACATTACCATACACACAATATAAAAATATAAAGTGACCAGTTATTAGATAAATAAATATAACTCAGTGTATTACACTTTGATGTAGATTATTGCACATGTAGTTTGAGTCATGGGAGGAAAAAGGTTATTTTTTGTTTATGGTTCTCATGGCCCAGAGATACAAACTGTTTGTCATTCTGGAGGTGGAGCTTTGATTGATCCGTATCTCCTTCAGAGGGGAGCAGGGTGGGAGGGGTCAGAGAGGATGGTCTGATGGTGGCCCAGGAGAGCTCCTCCTGGATGTGAACACCCAGGAACCTGAAGGACCATACTTTTCTCCACCAGGTCACCATTGATGAGGAGAACAGCGTAGTCTACCAGGTTCCTGCTGAAGGTGATGGTGTGTTTCTTTTGGTTATGTGTAGGGACATTTATTCAGAATAATAAGAGGCTACAGTGAGGATATTTGACCATTTTAGACTGTACTTTAGGTGAAAGAGTGGGAACTAGTGCAGCTGTTGAAGCAGGTTGTGAAGGAGAAGGAGTGACTAGGATAGGTTCAGTAGAGGTAAGTAGACATTGGGCACGTCTGCACATATTGAGGTGAACTTCCATATGACCCACATCTCTGCACTGTATAGTACAACAGTAAATCAACATATCTAAAACAAATAAAAGCAAAATAAAATGATTTTTAATGGATTTGCATCAAATTTACTTGTATTTTTAGCCCCAAGATGAGCAGAAAGTTACATTATGACCTCGCCCAAAACAAACAGGAAGTCGGCCATCTTGGGTTAATGGCGTTTTGATATAACTCAACTGCAAAGTTCAAACAGCCTTATAATTGATAAACATGTTGACCGTCTATCCCAAACCTGGGCTCAATGTCAAAATTACCCATCATACTTTGCGTTCTCAGATGGCACACATCATAATAGAAAACCGCCATAACTCTCATATACAAAGTTCAAATAGTCTCATATTTGATACACATGGGTTACCAACCCCAGCCACTCCTTCAGACCCTATGATGCCGCTAGTGGTTTTAATTTATCTTGATCTTATGAGACCACAGATTAGGAACGTTGCACACAATGGGAAATCATTTTACAGCCAGGTAGAACAACGATCATACTCATTTACATGGAAATGTATTTCTACTTCATTGCAACCCATGAGCCTCCTACCTCATCACCATTGTGGAAGTAAAGTGGCCAGGCTCTGTGCACGACTCCCACGACTTGTCAGAGTGTAGCCTGAGCCACAGATTTGCAAGTGGTAAAGAAAAAAATATATATATATATATGTATACACCACTGTTGTTGGTCTCCAGTTTAACTGAAGTTCTGTATATCCTTTAATTACAGGCCACTTTGATGGATACCTATTGGGAGATTGAGGCTACCCATGCCTGCCAACGTTACTGACTTCTTATCCTGACCCTGAGCCCCAACTACATTTTAATGTGGCCCATAGCAGGACTAGCGCCCGGGTTGAGAATACCATAGGCATTCTCAGAGTTCTGTGCCATGTTGATCAAATTAAACAGTCTTCTAACATTGTCTGTGTAGTGTCCATTTATAATTGACTGTACCACTTTCTCTAACCTGGAAGTGAGTGCTTTGGAAATTATTTTAATGTCTGTGTTAATAAGTGAGATGGGACGGTAGCTTGAGGGTAACATGGGGTTTTGTCTGGTTTAAGTAGTAATTTAATGTTTGCTGTATTCATGTGGCCTCCTACGTAACCTTTATTTTTAATCTCTGTTACTACTCTGAAAAAGAGCGGAGCCAGCATTGACCAGAAGTGTTTTAGGAATTCAGCAGGGAACCCATCTGGACCTGGTGCTTTGCCTGTTGACATGCTATCCAAAGCATTTTGTAGTTCTTGTAAGGTTAATGGTGAGTCTAAGGTGGTTTTCTGATCCATGGTGAGCTGTGGTAGGTTTAAGTTATTGAGGAAGGTTTTAATATCTTCAGGGTCAGGGTTTAAGTTTGATGAGTATAGGTTTTGATATTAATCATGAGGTGAGTTTAAAGTTTGACCTGAATTATCAGAAATTGCTGCTATAAAGGAATTGTATTCACTGTGTTTAAGCTGATTTGCTAAGTATTTGCCTGATTTATTATTGTAGTCAAAGTTTTTGGATTGTAATTGTTGCAAAATGAAATTTTTTTTTAGGTAAAATGTCAAGATTGAGTTTTGTATTTTGGAGTTTTTTCGTAAAAGTTCAGACAGGTTAGCTGCGTATTCTTCCGTCAGTTTCTTAATTTTTTCTTCAATTGTTTTTTCTGCTATCTGTTCCTGTTTTTTCTTGGGAAAAAAAAAAAGAAAAGTATGATATAATCTTTCCTCTGATGACAGCCTTGCCGGTTTCCCAGAATAAGGACGGTGAACACTTCCGGGGAGTCATTTGTTACCAGAAAGCAAAAAAAAAAGCATTTTTAATTGTCTGAGTTCATTCTAAACAGAAAAATAAGTAGCTACTTAGTTTCACATCTACCTGGGCTGTAGCTATTTCTTTTTAGACTGATGCCAACTTGTTTATAGTTTTATTTCAGCAAGTTTCACTTTTACAGTTACAGTTAGGGATCTGTGTAAAGACTTTTTCAAATTGATAAATTCTCCTGTGAAATCTGTGTCTTGTTTATATGCACAACTCAAAGAATCAGAATCAAGAATCATTTAGAACAGGAATCATATTTGAGAATCAGAAATCCAACCGATGCCCAGCCCTAGTGTTGACCCTCTAATAGCACACATTCAACTGAGCAAGGGATATGACTCCCCCACCTCTTATATAGACTCTGAGCTACTGATTGGAGTCAGCTGAAGGAGAACGTCACAGGTGCAGCCAATAGCTCCTGATTGGTCCTCAGAGAATCTGTCCAGAACAATGTGTGGAATAAAACCTGCACTGCCATGAACTATTACGGAACCTCTAGACATTCTGTAGCTACAGACCACTAGTGTCTGGGTTTTTACTAATAACTTACTAATAGTTGCATTTTCAGATACCTAGCATCACAAGAACTTATTAGTAGCTGTTGAGGACCCTGAGAAATCAAATACACCTTTGCTATACCACATTGCAGGATGTCTGAGGCCTATGGGGTCCATAAGAGACAGGGCTCTACTGGTACATTGTCACGTTTCAGGTAATCCACAGGGTCCATTTAAAATGATTATTACTCCCTTTGAGACTGATCTAACAAGCTGTAAGACTAGCTTCACTAAATGTATTTTGTTTGTCTAAAACTAGGGGACAATTTAAAGTGTACAAGTATGGGTTGGACAAAATTCCACGTTTGTACAGATTCAGTGAAGGACTAAAAACTCTTGGGGTTCTGGACCAAATACTGCCACATCCAGACATCTATCGACCAACCGTTCTGCTATGAACCAAACACTGACCAGGTGGATGGAGCAACAAGAAAGGAGGTGGTCCATACTTTCTGGAGGGACTATCTCCAAGATGCAGAAGGTAATTAATAGTTTAATGGTCAAATAAACTAATGCATCTGGGTTTTTTGGCGTGTTTTTTTTTACATATTTATTTGCAAAACACTCCTGTACAACAAACATTACAGATTTTCTCTTTGTAATCAAAACATTGTCTTAAAGCAACCTGCAAATGTTGAAAGATTACAGACATGTTGTAAATTAATTACTATGAGAGATATTCAGATTTTAGATGCTTTGGTTTTTGAAGTGAAATAATTTCACGAGACAATTTATTCAGTATCAGCTAATGTTGATTACTTTAGAGATGATTGATATATACTTTAATTGGACCAACTACCACTGATAACATCTGTGCTGCCACCTATTGGCTTTTCTCCAACTCCTTCAGTCTGGTTCATTCACAAAGGAGATGATGCTTCTCTACATCAATGTTTCCTCATGCCAACACATGAATCAACTGTATCAAGTTGCCACTACATGGCAGTGTTAGAGATATTTGAAAAAGTTATTTCGAATGATGTATAGTATTAATGGTAATTTACAAAAAAAAAACTAAAAACCAAACGCTCTTTTTCGTAATATAATTGCTGTAATAAGTTGGAGGGGGAGGGGCTCCTGTTGGGCCTGTTGTTTTTTTTAATTACAAATGATGTACATTATTACGTAAACTAGTGTGATTGGGTTGTAGATAACCACACCAGTGATAATATTTCAACACAACAGCACAACTTCCAGTGTGATATGTCCTTTATCCAACTGTTCTACAAGCATATTTTATTCAACGGTATTAAGTAAAGTAAAGTAAACTTTATTTGTATAGCACTTTTCACAGACAGTCACAGTGCTTCACAGTAATAAAACAAATAGGAAAACATCATAAAAAAAAAAAACATAACAAGCAGACAGTCAATGGCAGTGTGAGTCAATTGGACTAGAATGTTATTACAAACAAATGTGTTTTCAGGCACTTTTTGAAGATATCCACGTAGTCCAGGGAGCACAAGTCGAGTGGGAGTTCATTCCAAAGTTGGGGAGCAGCAGCTTTGAATGATCGATCTCCCCGGGTTTTAAAGCAGGTACGTGGAACCATCAACAAGATCTGCCTTGACGACCTCAAGCTCCGAGTGGAGTTGTAGGGTTTAATAAGTTCAGAAATGTAAGAGGGAGCCTGACCATGTAGGGCTCGCGAAAGGCTATCACTAACATTTGAATTCAACAGGGAGCCAGTGAAGAGATTTCCACACAGGGGTCATGTGGGCCCTCCTTTTGGTGCTAGTCATAAGTCTCACGGCTGAGTTTGGACTGACTGCAACCAAACCAGCTCTTTTTTATTGAGACACGTGAAGAGGCAGTAGTTGCAGTAGTCCAGGCGCGAGGACACAAAAGCATAAATAGTCATTTTGAGCTCTTCTCTAGACTTCATGGACCTGAGCCTGGCGATGTTACGCAACTGAAAAGAGCAGCTCTTAACCAGCTGTCTACAGTGTTGCACCAGTGACAAGGACTCGTCAAAGATCACCCCTAAATTCCTCAGTTTTGTTTTGGAGGAAAGGAAAGGGAAGTGCTGTTTGATAGTGGGAGTAGCACTGACTATCTGGGGCAATAATAAGTGTCTCAGTTTTAGCAGAGTTTCATTGAAGACCATTATCACTTAACCACTGCTTCACTTGTGTGAGACAGTTGATTAAGGAACTCAGTTTGTGGACCTCGGAGGTCTTAAATGAACAGTACAACTGGAGATCATCAGCACATAGATGATAGGATACATCACTGAACTGCTGGATTATTTGACCGAGAGGGAGAACATACCGCAAAAAGAGGAGAGGCCCCAAAACAGAGCCTTGGGGCTCACCGCACAGCAGATTGTTAGACTGACATTATATGGTTGACAGACACACTGAAAGCTCTACCACTCGGGTAACCTGTTCATTAGAATCAGGTGGTCCACCATGTCAAAGGCTGAGGAGAGGTCCAATAGAACTGCAGACATCAGGATGTCACTGGACACTTTTAAAAGTGCAGTCTCTGTAGAGTGGGATTTACGGAACCCTGATTGAAACGTTTCATAGATGTTATGCAACTCCAGAAATGATGAGAGTTGCAATGAAACCACTAAACAGAAGTGTAGAAATTGGTCTGATCGTTCCAGACTGGGTTTTTTGAGTTCCGGTTCCACAATAGCGTGCTTGAACAAGCTAGAAAACACGCCTGGAGAGCGACAAATTAAACATTATTGTGACCCATGTCCAATTGTGTCAAAGGCATTTACAAAGAGCTTAAATAGAAGTTCATCTACAGAACTGGAGGATAATTTAATTTTATCCACTAGTGTAGAGAAGTCTTCTAGGCACACAGGATTAAAAGAGGACCACATTTGGGAGGGAGGTTCAGTTGGAGTTGGGCTTAAAGGAAGTGGTTGGATTTTATCTTTCATGTCCCGGAAAAGTCACTGCTGTCTTCCTTACAGAGCACAGGAATAGCCATAGTGGCTACAATGGAGTTAATAGTGTCAAACAGGACGTTAGGATTCCTTTTGTTGGATGCAATCAGTTTTGAAAAGTACTTAGTTCTGGCCTCCTTGATTGTTTTGTTTAAGGCTGGGATACACTGTGCGATTTTTTTCAATCATTGCACTCAGCTCCAGCTCAAACTGTGCGACTCATGTGCAGAGCACGAATGTTCACAGCTCACTATGCATGTTCTCACACTGTACGTTCATACACGACACGTCAGGGTCTTGCTTCCGGAAATGCAACGTACAAATTAGAAGAAGAAGAAGAAGAAGAACACTGAAGCGTCACCATTAAAACAGAAAAACCCAGAAGTGTAGAGACGCTCGCAAATCTCAGCAAAAAGAGCTTTAAAGGGGACATATCATGGTTTTAAATCCTTTCTTTTTAGATATAAATCATACAGTTGTGGTCTATATAAAGCAGAACTGCAATGCTTGGGTCTGAATTCCTCATTATTATAGCTCCACCCCTTTTCTACCCCTTTTCTGATGTGCTTCTGAGAGCAACTCGTTTTGGTGCGGTCTCTTTAAATGCAAATGAGACACTTCATACCCTGCCCCCTTCTCAGGTGACACTCGGTTCAACTCCACCCTGCTCGGCCATTTTTGTAGTTTGATAGAAGAGATATAGCTATGTAGCGGCGCAGAAAAAGTTTATTCACACGTTATTTACACAATGTCAACAACGTTAGACTTGTCCATCCAGCCTTACATGTTCGAGCCAGAGTCGGACCCGGCGGAGCGAGATGAAAATGAAGATGATGAACCTGCAGAACCCTAACAAGTGAGCTAACACAAGCACCAAGCTAACGCTAGCGCCAAGCTAACGTCACGAAATGCATTTTAATACAGTCTTTTTGGAGACAAAAACGGCGAAATGATTAATGAAAACTTTAGACTAAAATTAAATCACGTAGGCCATATCATCAAGGATCTAAAACGAGCACACAGCGCTAACATATGAAGACGGTGCAACTGCTAATGCTAACAAAACAATAACAGGGACGTCTTATCATCACTTTTTAGCGTTATTTACAGCTTACCGAAGTGCTCTGTTCATCGTCTCCAAAGCTAGAAGGAATTGAACCCTCAATCAGACAAAGTCGTTCTGTAAATCCTTCTTTATACTGGTGGAGGTTGATGAAGCAGTCATCATTGAAGTGCTTCACACACACAAAAATGACCTTACCCACAGATGTGGATACATTTCTATAAAAAATAAAACTCAACCAGGCACTTTGAAAAGGTTCTGGTGCTGGGTGTAATGAAGTGTGTGGGTTACTACATCCAACAACCGAACATTTTGACTTATCCTCTCGTAACTTCGGCATCCTTGAGCTTGGACTACAAAGTAAAAGCCAGAAATAAAAATGGCGGATTGCTCGAAGTGTTGGGCCTGGAGTCGATGTCCTAATTTGGCAGTTCCGCTGCAAATACTGTGATGTAATAGTTCAAAAAACGTAATAGAGAATAAAAAATCGAAACAGATTGAAAAATATGACCAAAACAGAATATAAAGATATCAATGGAGCACCTGAAGAGACTAATTTGATTTTTTCTGTACTTCTAAGCACTCTAAATATACAACAAAATGCATTTAAGGGCTAAAAAAGTGGATTTAGCACGATATGTCCCCTTTAAAAATGGATGGACAGACGTGGGCACGACAGTCCATCAATTTTACAGCGGTAAGCAGGTCCGTGGCACTGCTTCTACTGTGAGATACCCTCACGAGGAGCGACTGGATTTCAAACATGTTTGATTTCCTTACGACCAACGATTGCTGATCGGGAGCTGGTCGTGAGGTGGTAATTGCTTCTCGTGACCCCATGTATACGACACGATGCACGACACACGATCTAGCAGAGACTCGCACGATCCTACAAAATAGTCGCACAATTCAAAAGTCTACTCAAAATGGGCCAAAAATCACACAGTGTATGCCTGCCTTTAGGGAAGACTAGGTCCCTGAGATGTAGTCTATGGATTTCAAGCTTAGTAGATTTCCAAAAACATTAAATTTTGAGAGACATTATTGCATTAGAGGTTCCCTAATCATTCATGGCAGTGCAGGTTTTATTCCACACATGTTTCGGAGTGGTATTCCATAAAGCGGGTTATTTTCAAACTCTAAATATGTTTGGGCTCAAATGAGGGAAACTCTGAGTATCCGATTCCTAAACGTGAGGTATGTTCTTCTCTGAGTCTGTTACCATGGCAACGTTGTTTGTGAACTAAACGCTAACAGGTTTTGTCAAAGAAACCCTGGGTTCCTACCTGGCTCTGCCCACCTGAACACCTCTTCTTAAGGAGCACTTTTATGTACTTGGCACTGTTCTCTGACACACATTAGTAACATTACACACCACAGACGTACTCACATCATTACTAATGATGTGTTGCATTAGGTTTGTTTATTTTTATTTTTCTAACGGTAGTTTTCTTTATAACATTGTGGATACAGAGCACTTAGTGAAAGTCACTGAGAGGTTGATCTACATTAAAACATCTACTGACGTCTGTAGTAAAGTTCCCTGAATACAAACCTGTGGTAAATGTAAAGGGGAAAAAGTCAATTTAAATGATTACACATTTATGGCTCAACATTGACTTTACGTTGTTTAATACTGTAATATAGGTGAATGTATAAAAGTAACCCAAGGTTTACATACTCAGGGTTGATTAACCCACTTCATACCAGCTGTAATGGAATCAGATAAACAGAGTTTCCCATTGTGGGGTATGTTGACCCAGAGTTTATGGATAAACTCAGAGTTTGTTAACCCTCCTTTATGGAACACACCTCTGGACAGATTGTCAAAGGTTTTCTGAGGACCAATCAGGAGCTATTGGCTGCACCTGTGATGTTCTCCTTCAGCTGACTCCAATCAGTAGCTCAGAGTCTATATAAGGGGGGGCAGAGCCCTCGCTCAGTTGAGTGTGTGTTATCAGAGGGTCAACACTCTCAGTTGACTTTCTGTTCTGTTGTTTGTAATAAGTTGTGTTTGAGAGAACTATTTTGACCAATCCTTTAGTTTGTCCATCATTTTGGTAGAATCAGTGGGCAGCTGTGGGGAGATCTATATGTATTTACAACTAATCTCTCAGTAGTTGGTACATTGTAGTCTTTATTTCATCAAATATGTTTAAATCTTAACTGAATTATTTGTTAAAGCAATACAAGCTTTAACAGAAAATAAACAGTGAAGGCCTAGCTTGGCTAATGCACATAAAATTGCAAGTTACACCCAATTTACATGAAACGCCCCTTTTACAGGTAATGCCTCGTCAAATGATGTCACTATTAAACTATGACCCCGCCTACATTTTCTTACTTAGCCAGGATAATTGGATTGACCATTTTAATGCAAATGCAGGAACTTTGAACCGCAGGAAAGAAGACAATAGTCTGAACTTTATGTGGAAAAATACTAATACCTCTGGTAAATATGTCAATACAACATAGCAATGTTTGAGCAAAAACAATTAAAAAACCAAAAAAATCAACATACATAGAAATGAAGGGTAAAAATCGGGGGGAAAATCAAAACACAAATGTATTCATGATTACCAACCACACAAGGGGTTACAATTTTTGTTCACACAAGAGAGCAAAATGAATCAATTTAAGCTGTAATAAATGATGAATGGGGGATCTTGCAATGCAGGGTTTATTTATACCAGGGGTCTGCAACCTGTGGCTCTGGAGCCTCATGTGGCTCAGCATTATCTAGTCTCCTTTGGTAAAGGGTGCATCAGTGTTTCCTAGGCTTAAGGAGGTAAAAAAGAAAGCATTGAGCCTCTTTTCATGAGCTTAAGAACTTGGATGTTCTTTATCACGGCTGCCACTCAAACACTTCCGGGGGTGAAGGAACAGTAGATAGAAAAGGAGATAGGAGGGAATATTAGGACGCAGCCTTGGTGTTGGTTTGTGTATGCACTTCCTGGTTTTTAGAGTACGCCAGCTGAAGTGTGCTTACCTAGGCATACACTTATAAATGAGGCCTCTGGTATTGCAAGGTTAGATTCAGCTATTTTGCAAGAAAAGAATGATATTCTGCCTTTTTGGTTTTTTTTGGTTTGATGCATTCTTTGATTTGAAGCTCCTCTTTTTGTTGTTGTTGTTGTTGTTGCCATCAGGGTCGACCATCCATGCTGAATTGTATAAATGTTGGCACTTTGGTTTGTGGGTTAAAAATGTATCAGAAACCAGTAGTTTGGTTTTAGGCTGCAACATCCTTGTTTTATTATAATTTCATTGTTCAATCGGCAGTTGTGTTCACAGAATTTGGCACCGGGAAAAAAATGTGACGCACTAAATATAAAACAGTGTCTCTCAGATACTTTTGTTTTGTTTTTTTTGTGAAGTAAGGGGGTGTAAAATCCAGCCATGCTATAGCCTCAAAGGGACCATTCGATATATATATATACTGTTTCCAGAAATGTAAAAAAAAAAACCTCTCAATTTAAACAGTTGCATATAAAATTATTGAAGTAAATATGAAGAGCATCTTTTTCTGAAAGGCAAGTTGCTGTTCAAGCCTTTGAAAGTCCCTGAAAACTAGTAAAATGTTCAAAGATGCAGGATTTTATTCTTCTTGGCTAAAGTAATATGATGGATTAGAAGAATCTTCCATGGGGAGTGCAGTTAAAGATAATGGCTGATATGAGTTTGTGTTTCTACTGTATTTCTGACCTGGTGATGGGTTGAGGATTTAAGGATGAATTGCTACTTTGACCTGAGCTCATCTCTGTTTTGGTTGTCAGACCCCGGTCAAATGGTTTTGCTGGAAATTGTTTTTGTTTGATAAATCCTGATTGGACATTCTGAACATTTTACACAAGACGACAACTACTCCTTTATTTTAGGTTCTTGTGAACTATTTTGTTCCTCCATAAAACAAATCCAAATTTGTGCAAACATGAATTGATCCAGGTCTGATTGTAAACACCCATTATATTGATCTGTCCTGAAAGATTTTACCATGATCAATGTAAACGGTTGAAAGCTGTCATATGTACATAAATTCTAATCTATCTGAGAAGAAAATGAATATTCCTAGTCTAGTCTCTGGTGTATAAAAACAACCTGACCTGGTTGGACTGTGTAGCCTCTAAATGAATGAGTGAATCCCCTAAAAAAAAAAAAAAAAAAAGACTGACCATCATCTTGAACTTCAGCCTTTGTCAAATGGCTCACAGTCCACCACACTGGCCACAGACATGTTATGGAAGACCACAGCCTGGTGACCAGTTAATATGGCCAGGTACAGCAAAATGTAACCGGTCACCAGGTTGTGGGCCGCTTCCTTCTCCACATCTGATCCATCAGTAAGGGTGCCTAAAAATCAATGAAATGTTGGGGTGAATTAAAATCAACCAAGAAGAAACACAATGTGAATAATAAAGTCTACTTACTGAATAACTCCAGAATTTTGGCCACTTTTAAAAATGCCAGGCTGTCTGCTGCTTCCAGCTTGTTATCTATGGAGAAAGTGTGACTGGCATCAGACACCAAGTTGCTTTTTAAGAAATACTGACAACATAGCACTTTTCTTTCTCAACACCTTTTGCCGGTGGATGACAACTTTTTGTTGGACGTCTGCCATTATTCGCTTCAATTCGTAACATATGGTCTGGATCTCCTGGGTTTTTATTCTGGATGCCACTCTAAAGCATGTGTCCACATGTTTTATATATAAAGATCATATTAGACATGTTCCTCACAGAAGTGGAGGGGTAGTCCTTCTTCTCCAGGTAGGCTGTCCAGCTATAGAAAAAGATATACAGTCAAATCAGATTTTCAATTTTTCTTTTTGTTTTTTAAAAATCACCATAGATTACAATTTGAAATGTAGGCAGGTGCATTTATGACTTGATCCCCCCCCCCCAAAAAAAAAAAAAAAAATCGAACAAAGTTTCTCAGTGGTTTACAGCTGTATCTGATGTACTTATGAACATACTAAAAGTTTACCAAATTTAGACTTCAAGAAAGGTTATTGTGACCTCAATCGACTTCCTTGTGACATTGTTGTTTGTAGCTTAATTTCTCAACTAAAAAACATGCCCATAAAAATTTGTTTTTATGGTGATGGAGGGTCATAAATATGATTAAAACATCATGGCACAAATTGTGCCAAAGTTGTGCCGAATACTAGAATTTGATAAAAAAAAAAAAAAAGGTCAACTGCATCAAAATGGTAGATAGGTGTTGTAAACCAACTAATGACCGTGTGTTTTTAATATTACAAGCATACAATGAAGTTTGGACCATCGAGGGCCTTTAAAATTTGGAGATTTTTTGAGTAAGTTCTGAATGACTCATTCTTCAAGTGTAAATCTACAGAAAGGGGAAGACCTCAGCTTTAAAATGAGCCCTCACACAAGCATGTGATTTGTAAGGTATAAATAAGCAAAGACATTTGGGTATGCCAACTTTTGTGCACGAACCGGAATGAGGCAGCTCTTTTATACCTTTCTCATGGTCAAAGTTTGGTAAACCATTAGTATGTTATTAAGGACACCTCATGCTAATTAGGTAACCCTAACCCTGTGATTTCTTTTTTTTATGGTTGGATGTATTTTTTTCATAAATACACCCACCTATAGCAGATTGTCTTTTTCAATTGATAATTCCAAAAAATAAGCATGTTTTAAGACATCTCCTTTGAGACATTAGAAGCCATGTACAAGGGGAAACATCGGGTGTGGGTCATTGCCTGTTTGGCATTATCCTGGTCCTTGTCCCCAATTGAAAGCCTCCAAAATCTTTGATCACTTTTTCTTCAATAAAGACAAAAACATTTGAGTCATTTTCTATCCTCTCTCCACCTTTTAGATGATAAGAAAGAAAATCTTACCAAAAAGTTTGGGTGTTCAGGGAGTCTCGTCCCATTTTGGCCTTTCAAATCCCGCTCCAGCTGTGCACACGGGGCCTCCAGTATTGTTACTCTGGAGGACAGCTGTGCACAAATGGCAGCACAGTGGTGTTTGCAAGATGGGGGCTGGGAGGAGGATGCTGGAGAAGTGAAGATACGATCTAAATAACGATCTTGAAATTCAAAGAATACCATCTCCTCATTTTCATCCTCACTTTGGATTTCTGGAATCACAAATTTCAGGCTATGTTTAATTATTTTTGGGTGTTACACAAAAGCCATGAACACTGACCAGCCTCCTCCAGTACTGGCTGGTCCTCCTCCGCCTGCTTGTCCTTCACGTTCTCCTCAGCCTCCTCACAACTGGGGCTTTGAGGGGGGCTGTAAGAAATGTTTACAATGTGGAAAATGACATAAAGTACTTTTAGTCTATGCAATAAAACTTGTGGTGTTACACAAGATCCATGAAGATGAATTGGATAAATGTCAAGTTCAAATAGAGTATAGCTCACAGACTACACAAAACATGGCTCTGATCTTTTTCTTTACACAAGTATTGCACAAGTTTGTGTATAGGTCAGCAAAGACTGTTAAAAAATAACAGAAAACCAGTTTAAAACAACATGTTGGTCAATATTACTGAGGTCCAATGAGCTGACGAGGTTTGGCTGTCTGGCTCTGAGGTTGCAAAGCTCCTCCACTATCGCAGACCTCTTGGCCTGCCTGATGTTGATATTGGGATGATGGTTATTGAGAATATTGCAAAAGTTTATGAATGTTTGTGTCGTAGGTCCAAATTCCAAATATGTCATCTAGGTATCTCATGTTAAGTGCTGTGTGCATTTGGTGAAGGCTGTTCTCTCCCAGTCCGCCATGTAGATATCTGCATATGCCGGTGAGTACTTTCTTCCCATCGCGCACCCACATACCTGTAGGAAGTGTTTGTCATTAAAAATAAAATCATTATTTGTAAGGGTTAGTTCTAGAAGTTCCAGGATGGTTGCATTTGGCCGATGTGGATCTGGATATTGGTGGAGGATGTTTTTTATTGCTTTGATGCCGAGGTCAGTGTCTATGTTTGTATATAATGATTCTATGTCTATTGTAAAGAAAAATGCATTTTGTGGGATGGTTACGTTTTTTATTTTTTTATTTACAAATTCGTAGGTGTCCTGTAGGTAACTGGGGTGTTTTTTCAAAAGTGGATTGATGTAGTAATCTATAAATTCTGCTATCCGGTATGACTCTGACCCACAGTCACTGACAATAGGACGGCCCATGGGGACTTTGTGTGGGACCGTCCAGGAGTCCAGGTTTTTATGGATTTTCGGAAGCAGGTAAAAACATCTGGGGCGCAGGGGGTCAGGACCATATAAATAATATTTCTGTTTTGCTGTAATATATTTGTTGGTGTGTAATGAATCTACTATATCCTTGATCTTTAATGAAGTGGCTGGCTGTAATGAATTTTGTAATGGAATGTAATATTTTCTGTTTTGTAATTGTCGTTCTGCTTCAAGAAGGTAGTGGAAACGGTCCTGAATTACGATTTGTCCCCCCTTGTCCGCAGGTTTGATAATTATTTCATTGTTTTTTCTGAGCCTGTTTATTGTTTGCCTTTGGGCCAGAGACACATTATTGTAGTTTTTACCTTTTAGAATGGAATTTGAACGTAATAAATTATTGTCTTGTTGGATTAAATCTAATAAAGGTTGAGAGAGGGAGGCCGGGTTGGGTTCCCATAGTGAGGGGGCTACAAAGGGCAACCTGTTGTGATTATTGGTAAAATTGAAATTTTTAGTTTATTGTGGTATAGGTGAATGTCTTTACGGAGTTGGAGTATGTTAGGAGGTTTTGGTGTTGGAATGAATGTTAGACCTTTTTCCAGTATTTCATATTTTGTTTTATTGAGGGTATATTCTGACAGATTTAAAACATTGGAGTTGGTGGGGGTGATTGGGATGGTGCCTTCCTGTTTTAAAAGTTTAACTGATCGAGCCAGGAGGTGAGGATTTTGTCTGCTGTATCTCTGGTCCAATGTACCGGATCTGTAGGTTCTGTTTTAAAAAGGTTATTAATGTCGTTCAGATATTGGTGTTTATGGGTGATGTGGTGGTTTAAATAAGTTAATTGGTGTTTTTGCATGGTTTGAAGTCGGTTGCTGAAGTTTATTAGAGTGGTGTAGTGAGTGGCATTAGGGAATTTTTTTTTTACCGTACTGATGCAGAAATCATATGCTTTAATCATCGATTCATTTCTTATGTCCTTTAACCCATCATTAAGCCCCAAGGCTATGATTACTTTTTTTACGTTTTTCACAGGGGTGAGTATTCGGAGGACATATGCGATGTGATAGCTGGTGGCCCCTGGGAAGCTGTCAACCTGAATTTCCAAGTGGGAAAATGGTGTGATGCGGGCCAGATTAGAATCACCGATGATGAGTATTGATTTCTGAGGTGTATATTGCCAGTCTATTATTTTATGATTGGTGTATGGTGGGCTCGAGCATGGACAAGGCCAGAGGCAACTGGACACAGGCTGGTGGTTCGCTCGGGTGGATCTCAGTAGTGTCCAACGAGTATGTACTCTTTGTTAGGCCCTGTAGCATTACATCATTTGATCTTTGATCCACCCTTTTGGCAGCTGGGATGCCTTCAGCCTGTGTCCGGGTTACCGGAACCATCCACGCTCTCCTCCAATAGACCTGTGACCTGGTGGTCAAATCGGCGTTAACGTTCTGGGTTTCCTGTAGGTCTGTTGACAGATTCCCAGCGGCCACCAGCAACTGTGGAGCACTGGAAGCAGGCTACAGAAGGTTTGTTGGAGCAGGAGTGAGGGCCTTCTCCTCCTGTGAGGAGAGATCTGGTATGTTTCTTATTTCATGTATTTCAACATTTGTTTCCTGTCTATACTTTCCTTCCTGGTGTTTTTTAAGGCTGATTTTGTTTTTTCTAATTTTCTTTTGTTTCTCACTTTTTTCTGGATTGGTCACAGTCGTCTGAGTTGCAGGCGCTGGCAGAGGAGGAAAGTCCTCCTCTGAAAAGATGTTTTGTGTTTCTGTTCCTGTTTCTGTATAAGTAATTTGGTGATTTCAATGGTTTGTTTTGTGAGGTTACGTCCGAATCTTCTTTGCGCCCATTTTATTGCTTTTTCCCATGCTTCTGGCTGAAATGTGATAAATTGTTGCCTGATATTGTTTAATGTCGTGCCGTAGTGATCAAGTAAAATGTCCAAATTGTTTTCCAGCCAGAGATCTGTGTTAGCTTTTACCCTTTGCAGCACCTCCTCACTAGGGAAGAAGGTTTAATGAAGTGGGTGAGTTTAACCGCTTTCTTGTACATGCCTGGGGGAATGATTTTATTTATTTTAGTATTAGAAATGATGTCTGAGTGATGGATGATTTGTATTGATTTAAAATAAAGTTTAATGTGTCTCTGTACCCAAAGGCTGTCCCGGACTCCCGTAGCGACTGTGGGTACGGCTGGCGGATGGTGAATACCCCCCCGGTGCCTCCGGTGGAGAGAGGACGGCAAACCTGTTATTTAAAAGTACATTCATGTTAAGCGGGTGTCTGAAAAATAACACGATAATAAAAAGGTAGGAGAAATTAAAAGGTTTAAAGAATTAAAAAATTAAAATAAAATAAGAGTAGAGGAAATAAAACAAATGACCTTGGTTTTCTTTGCAGGTGGAAAAGCTTTTTTGGGGGGTGTTTGTCCCTAGGTGGGACCAGGGTAGGCACCAACCTGAAGATCCTAAGAGCTGCTAGAGCAGGTTTTGTGGCTGGGTTATGGAGTCCATTTTTGTAGTCCCAGACCAAACATTTGTTAAACATGTGCTGTTAGCTTCCAGGCAGATCCTTCTTTAGAGGCAGGATTTTCCTCCCAGGTCCAGGGAATAAACACATCAAAGGTTAAAAAACTCACCAGCTAGGTCCAATGTTGCATCTCTCCAGGGTAAAAAAAGTAAAAGAATAAAAATATAAAAAGGTAAAAGAAGGTGGCCCAACATTTCACCTATCCAGCTTCTTCAGGGGCAGGTGTGTGTAGTGTAGTACCTGGTGCAGGTTGCCTTTAAGTAGTCCATTTGGTGGGAGGGGTGTTTGTCACATGACTCCTTTCCTAGAGGTAAACTGAGAGGTGGTACCTTCCATCATACAAGGGCTCCCCCTTGTGGATGTTGGAACCCACACCAAGGTAAAACAATTAAAAGATAAAGAAATATAAGATTTAAAAAAAATAAATAAATAAAATATAAAACAAATTGTGTTAAAAGGGGGGGAAATAAAAATTGAAATAAAATAATAAAAAAACATTTTCTATTGGACGGTCATACAACTTTTGGGGATATCATTTGTGATGAAACTTCTGGGGGTAAGAGGCCTGGCTCAGGCGAGATTAGGTTAGGGTTCTTTAAAAATAGCACTGGCACAGGACATCCTTTCACCCCCAGGTGAGATATCCCCTTTATCATTTTAAAAAAAATAAAAAAAGTAAATTAATAAAACAACCAGACACCCATAAGAAGGAAATAAAGGGAGGCATGGGTCCCCTTGGGAATTAGGAGCACCAGGGGGCGTGGTCCCAACGCAGCGACCTGATTATCATAAAAAAGGGGGGGGGTAAAAATTTATAAAACAGTGATAACCTCTAAAACCTTTCTCAAAATTTCATAAATTATTTGATAAAAGAAAGTTAAATTAATATGGTGGGGTTAGGTGTGGGAAGGAGGGTTTGGGGTTGGGAAAGGGATGGGTTAGGTTTAGGGAGGGGAAGTTGGGATAAGGGTTTAGGGGGGGTTTGGTTTAGGTTAGGTATAGGGAGGGAAAGGTACAGTTAGACAAAAGGGGGGGGGGGTTTAAGGGGTTAGGGTTAGGTGTGGTGGTGGGGGGGGGGGGGGGTTAGGTTAGGGTTAGTAAAAGTAGCACGGGCTCAGGATATCCTTTCCGCCCCCAATTAAAAATCCCATTTTGTTATTTTAATATAGACTTGAGGAGGGGTTTTCCTTTAATCATAAACAAATAAAATTAATAAGTATAAAAAAATAAAAAAGGGGGTAAATGAATAAAATAATAAAACATTCAGACACCCATAAAAAGGACATAAAGGGAGGCCCAGGTCCCCATGGGAGTAAAAGCATCAGGGGGCGTGGTCCCAGCGCAGCAACCTGACTGTCTAATAAATAAATAAAAGGTTAAAAATCATACACAGTGATAACTTATAAAAGGTAAAAAAGTTCATAAATAATTTAATAATCCCTAACAATTAATAAAATGGAATAGTTGGGGTAGGGTAAGGGGTTAGGGTTAGGTATGGGAAGGAGGGTTTGGGGTTAGGAAGGGATGGGTTAGGGTTAGGGAGGGGAAGTTGGGGGGGGGGAGTTAGGGTTAGGAAGGGGGGGGGTTTAGGGTTAGGAAGGGCTAGGTTTAGGGAGGGGAAGTTAGGGTTAACTCTACTTATGCTCCTACATGAATACATACTTGTGACGGGCACTGTACTAGTAATTAAAAAGTTGAATAGTTTAAAAAGTTGAAAAGTTATTAAAAAACTCGTATGACTAAACACCACAAATAACATCTAAAGTGTAGTCTGTAATTCTGGCTTTTAGTTTCTATAATCAACATCAGATTAATTCTGATCTGTAAATTGTTAAAAAGGATTTGATTCCATAAACATATTTTTCATATTTTTTTTTTTTCTTCCTAACATTTCATTTACAGTTCCCCAATTTCTAGCATTATTTAAATTATTAAATCTATCTAATCTTCCTATGATAATATGACACACATTTAATCACAAAAGACAGCTTCGATCAGATCAGTGTTGACAGGTTGTCAGGGCAACTCAGGCTAAAATGGAAGCTCAATGTTGACAGATTGTCAGGGCAACTCAGGCTAAAATGGAAGCTCAATGTTGACAGGTTGTCATGGAAACTCAGGCTAAAATGGAAGCTCAATGTTGACAGGTTGTCATGGAAACTCAGGCTAAAATGGAAGCTCAATGTTGACAGGTTGTCATGGAAACTCAGGCTAAAATGGAAGCTCAATGTTGACAGATTGTCAGGGCAACTCAGGCTAAAATGGAAGCTCAATGTTGACAGGTTGTCATGGAAACTCAGGCTAAAATGGAAGCTCAATGTTGACAGGTTGTCATGGAAACTCAGGCTATGATGAAAGCTGCAGAATCTCCTGGTGCACCGTCAGACTAAAGCTTTAATAATATCGATTAACCAGCAGATGTCACCAGTGAGCAACGTTTGAGACCAAAGTGAGTTTCTAATAATAATAATGTCAACTTTAATGACTCATTTTATGATTTTCCACTAATTCATTTTCTAAAGATACTCTAATCATCATAACAACTATCTAATATATTTTAATGTGTATTATCTTTTATTAGAAAATATGCTTAAAGTTAATCTTTTTTGTTTTGAGGGATTTTCATTGAAGATTTTATTTTCTTTTATTAAAATGTGAAAGTTAAACTGCTTTCATTAATCTGTACTCGTAATTATTGATAATTTCTGACATAACATTAACTTATAATATAGTATTCTGATTACATTTTAAATTTACATATTGATATTCAATTTTGTTTCCCTGTTTTCTTCCAGAACTTTAAGGAATTTGAGTACATGATGGGTGAGTGTGTCAATAATCTAATAACATTTTTCACCTTGTACATTGATATTTAGATGAAACTGATCAGCCACAGTATTATGAATATTATATTGAGCCTAATAAAGTGTGCTTCATCTTTTTTCTAACACAAGCTGCCATGATATATGAATGACCATTCTATGATAATTATGTACTTACTTGTAATGTAGACTATAGTTTTATTTCAGTTATTGTTTTATCAATTATTTTTGATACCAGAAATGTTAACTGGAGCCTTTGGGAGGTACTAAATGTATGCATAATAACAGGCAAACAGCTCCAGGTTTGATAAATGTGAATTCTCACTCTGAATTATGGATTTGCATTTCCTCCTCCAATATTTTGCGGCCCACAGCTGATCCGCCCACATTGCATATTAATGAGAGGAAAAAAACATGCTAAATGCATTGTGCACGCTATGTTTCATGTTTGCATTCCTGATTGCCTGAGGTTTGCACCGTTTATCAGCGTACGTAGTGACGTTTACACATGGTTTTACTTTACAGCTGCTATTCTTTAATAAATCCACTCCATAATGTATTGACTACTCTCAGAATGAAAGGAACATTTCACCCAGAATAACAAAGTGTTTCTGAACAGGATTACAGACTAAACCTTAACAGAGTCAACATCACATGGAATCACTACATCCAACATGTGGTTTTTAATCTGATATGCAGGACGTAATGAAACTATTCCTAAGCAGAAGTAGCAGATAATAAAACACATGCAGCCATTTAATGGTGACACCATCCTCCTACTAAAAGTCTTTTATACATTTTATCTTCTTTGAACAGTTGATCATGTTGCAGGTGATGTTATAACTACTTGATTTAACGGCGTGTATTTGTCCTCACTGTCAGACGGTGAAGAGAGAGCCTGTGAAGGACCAGATTCTATGTATGTGAAGCTGATTTCCTCAGACGACCATGAATTCATTGTGAAAAGAGAACACGTCCTGGTATCAGGGACAATCAAAGCCATGTTGAGTGGGCCAGGTAAGGAAACAGCACTAAACAGAGCTTTTCTGATGTCTTGAAGACTCTTTTTATTAATGAGTGTAAACATTAGACAATGTTGTATCTACTAATGTTCAATCTGTCCAGAGTCACAGGTGTTGTATTTTATTGCAAAGCACACACAGATTATAAGTAACAATGGGTCTGGATATCATTTGGGATGTTTGACCTTCTGTGACTTCATATGCAGGACAAATTGCTGAGAATGAAACCAACGAGATAAAGTTCAGGGAGATTCCCTCTCAAGTCCTGTCGAATGTCTGTGAGTATTTCACCTACAAGGCCCAGCACACCAACAGCTCCACAGAGGTACCCGACTTCCCCGTCTCTCCAGAGATCAGCATGGAACTGATCATTGCTGCAAACTTTTTGGATTGTTAAAGTTGAAAAGAAAAACATCAAATAAAAGCATAATTATTTATCAAAGTGTCTTTTTTCCCTTTCCAAAAAATATTGCCTGGTTATCATGATCCAAGTATAGTTTATTGTTTAGTGAGCTTTGTATATCATAACATAACATAACACTGACATTATGATAAACCCGTGTGCGTGTGCCTCTGAGCGTGCTAGGCAGTGGAGGTCTAGTGGTTGAGGAAACAGGCTCACCTGGTCTATCATTGTGGGATGTTGATCAGTCCCTAATACTTATTGATCCTGACTGGGTGCTACACCATGGCTGCCCACTGCTCCTCAGGGAGGGGTTTCATTACAGAACACATTCTGTGTATGTAGCTTTACAATATTTGTCATTGAACACATCTCATTTGGGATGATTATAAACCTGTGTATTATTACAGAAGTATAATTACACAACAAACAACATCTCATCAGACGGCTCAGCTTTAGCGCTTGGTCACTATTAGCAAAACAGCTACTGAGCAGAATGGCAAGTAACACAGTACAAATACTTTGTTACTTACTTAAGTAGGTTTTTCAGGTACTTTGTACTTTTAGAAGTGTCTATGTTTACTTTGTTACATTTTCAACATAAATGTTGGTACTTTCTACTCTTTACATTTCCCAAAAAGGCTCGTTACTCATATATATATATATACATATAAAGTTATATTAATCAAAGTCACAAACGTCTTACTAACAATATTTTCAAAATAAAAGACAAGCATTTTTTTTCTGTGATAAAAAAAAGAATAAAAGTGTTTAGTGCTGATGTGTTGGATAAAGAATGGGGGTGCACGGTTGCTTAGTGGTTAGCACGTCCGCCTCACAGCAAGAAGGTCCTGGGTTCAAGCCCTGGGGTGGACTTGGGTCCTTTCTGCGTGGAGTTTCCATGTTCTCCCCGTGCTGCGTGGGTTTCCTCCGGGTACTCCGGCTTCCTCCGGGTACCCCGGCTTCCTCCCACAATCCAAAAACATAACTGTAAGGTTGATTGGAGTCTCTAAATTGCCCATAGGAGTGAATGAGAGAGTGAATCTGTGTCTGTGTGATGGACTGGCGCCCTGTCCAGGGTGTACCCCCGCCCAGCGCCCCATGAGAGCCGGAGATTCGCACCGGCAGACCCCCGCGACCCTGATAAACGGGAATAAGTGGGTATGAAAATGGATGGATGGATGGATAATGAATGAACACATCTAACATAAAGATTAAGGTAATTATGTTTCAAATTTAGTCAAATTAAGTATACTATCCAGTGTTTACCAGTTATATTAAAAAAAGATTTTTGCCTGCTTTATATATTATACAAACCTTTTCAAAATAAAATAGTAACATGCTGGCTTTGTGATAAATATAAATAACACTGTTTAAATAAATGATGTTTGGTTGAACCTGAGGAATTATTTACATTTTATTTTTTATTGACAGATATTTTAACTTATTTTGAAGAACAACAGGTTTTGCCGCTGGGTGGAGCTGCTTTATATACTTGGGTTGGACGGTTCATTGTAAAGATCGATGACTTTGATTATTTGTTGTTTGCTACCTCTTCCCAGTTAAAGTGTTTCAGCTGTGGGGTGGAGGGACACCTCATTAGAGCATGTCCTGATCAATCTGGTTTTAGATCAATCCACTCCACTGAAACGGCTCTTCAGTCTTCGTGATGATGGCCACTGACTCTGGTCGTTACACAGTTTTAGTTTTACTTGATCTGACAGCTGCCTTTGATACAGTAGATCACAGTATACTGGTTGATCCACTCAAATCTGAGATGGGTTTTCTGGTACTGTTCTCCAGTGTTTTATCTCATACATTAATGGAAGAACTTTTAATGTTGCTATTAATGATGTTATGTCCAATATGTCCAACCTGTCATGTGGAGTAGCCCAGGGCTCTGTTCTGGGGCCTGTTTTGTTTTTATTGTATCTGATGCCTCTTGGTCGGTTGATTCGTGGTTTTAAAAATTTGTCGTATCATTTTTATGCTGATGATATCCAGTTGTACTGCTCCTTTAATGACTCAGAGTTTCACTTTTTATCAGAGATCTTAGATTGTATATCCTGTATCAAAAACTGGTTGTCATCAAATTATCTCCAGATAAATTCAAACAAAACAGAAACTCTGATCATTGCTCCTGATAAAAACATCCTCTAATTAAAAACTCTCTTGGTGATCTGGGCTCATCTGTTAAAACCAGCCTCAGAAACCTTGGGGTTGTTTTTGATCAGTCCATGTCTTTGGAGGGACATCGTCGTCAATTGAATAAAAACTGTTTTTACCACCTGAGAAATATCTCTAAAGTGAGGCATCTATTATCAAAATCAGATCTGGAACTGGTCATACACGCATTTATATCATCTCGTATTGACTACTGTAATTCTGTTTTTACTTGTTTTAATAAGTCGACCCTAAACAGACTCCAGATCGTTCAGAACGCTGCTGCCAGACTTTTAACTGGTGCTTCTAGAACATCCCACATCACCCCCATTCTTGCTACTCTGCACTGGCTTCCAGTTAAGTTTTGCATAGAATATAAAATATTAGTTCTCACCTTCCGAGCATTACATGGTCAGGCCCCTAAATATATCTCGGACTTGTTGTGCCCCTACTCATCAGGGCGATGCCTTCGGTCTTCAGGTCAGGGTCTCCTAAAAACCCTGTTGGGGAGAAATTATTAGCTTAATAATATAATTACTTATATTATTTTAATCCTTAAGCCTTGGGGTGTAACTTTTCATTGTGTGATTTCTCATGTCTTCAACTTTAACTTGTCTTCACTCCAGGTCAGAACGCCTTGTTCCCAAACAACCACAAGGACAGCTACACACACTCACATAGCACTCCCCATACACATTCATTCACACACACGAACACATAATTCGCACACACCTCCGTTTCCATGGCAATCAGATAACGGGGAACAAATTGTTTTGACTCGAAGGAGAAAACCGTCTCTCTTTTCTTCCACTGCCCTCCCTCCTCCCCCTGTCTCTTTTCCTATCTCTCGGGGGGGGGGGAGGGAGGGGGGGGACTAAGGGGAGATATACGTGGCTTTAATATTGTGTCTCGGCACTCTGTCTTTGAATCGCCTGGCCAGGTGGTCACCATTTTTGTTTCCACTTTGTATTCTTTTATTTAGTTTAGAATAAAATCATTTTTTATTAATTCACCAACTCTTCAGTCTGGTCATCACTTGCCAACGCAGAGGGTGTCATTACAGTCAAAACGAGGTAACCTTCTTTTTTTTCCACCGTAACAACCCCAAAAACTAAATTTAAAACCAGAGGAGACCTGGCGTTCCAGGCTGTAGCTCCCAGACTCTGGAATAACCTGCACCAGTCTCTCAGGGAGCTCAACTGTGTGGTCACTTTTAAAAAACTGCTGAAAACTACACTTTACAGTAAAGCTTTTAGTTAACTGGATTTTAATTTTTATTTATCCTTTAATGTTGCTGTTCTTATGATGTTTATGCACTCTTGTTTTATTATTCTATTGTGTTGCACATGTACTTTTACCACAACTCTGTACAGCACTTTGTGATTTTATCTGCAAAAAGCGCTTTATAAATAAACTACTTACTTACTTACTAAATAAACTACTTACTTAAATCACTATCGCTTTTCTGATGCCGTCATTATTTATGCCACATACGATTCTGTCGCAGATCAGTTCATCATTTACCTCTCCAAAGTGGCAACTTTTGGCTTATATTTTTAAATCACTGATGAATGATTCGATAGTCGCACCTTGTGCATTTTCATTGTCTTACTGTGTTGTGGATTATACACTTCCCTTATTTGAGACACTCAGGGTTTTCTCTTGACTCAGCTGGGACGAGGACGGCTCCATCGACACCTGGCGCCCTAACTTCTGTGGTGTAGACGAACAAACGCTCCCGTTCAATGACTTCTGCTCCAGCAAGATTGAAGAGGATATAATCCTTGGTCTTTGCAGGTTTGTCTGAGTGAACAGCCTCAATAAAGATGTCATATTCTCTTTCAAACACACGCCAGTTCTCAGCAATGTCTCCCTCAAACACGAGCAGGTCGGGTCTCCGAAATCCCTCCGCCATCACGTTAGCCAGCTGTAATGCTTTTCCTTCCTTCTGTCTAGAGGACTTGCACAGAACGGTGTTATAACTCACCGGCGACAGGCTCGGTATGTCTTCTGACTCCATGTTGGAATGTGTGAGGAGTCCACTGTGAGCATTTAGTTGGTTTATTCACAACTTTACAACGTAACTGCATCTGTGGAACGACTTACAGGGGATTCTTTTTCGGAGAGGTGGAGCATGTGCACTGATGACTAGTACGGCAAGCGATAAGGAATAATCATTATAACAGAATGATTTACACTTGAGTTTGTGACCAATTTTAGTTTTTATTAAATTTGGGAAAAATGTGTGGAATAGATTTAATAATTATGCAGTATTTTGGAAAAGACAAAGATTTATTTTTTAACAATTTGTGATTAAAAATGACTGCAATCATTAGATAAAAGCGTGGGAAAACTGTGTGCTGACATTTGACAACAAAAACACAAAATGAGTGAAAAACTCCAACGATTCTATTACGTTTCTTAAGGAACATGATTAACATAAATGTCCAGTGGACATTCATTGACCAATTGTTGCTATAATGCTAATATGTCTAAAAAATCTAAGGACTATTCTTAGATATGAGGAAGTGATAAAATAAACTGCAATGGCTTTATTTGACCACCAGGAGGCAAACTGTAAGAGCAGCAGCTACAACATGACATTCCTTTACGACACATAAGTTTCATGTTTGACCACAGGGGGCGCTCTGTTTCAGTGAGCCTAGGATACAACACAAAGTTTATGTTGGAAATAACATTCTGTTGTTCATCTTTCTGAGCTGGTTAAAGAAATACAATAGAATAGAATAGAATAGAATAGATCTTTATTGATGGTAAATTCACTTGTTACAGTAACACGATTAAACAAGAGCAGACGGTAAAAAACCAAAGTAAATGCCAACATAAATGTATTTATTCCTTTCATGAAAATACAAACCAACATAGATTCCCCATGTACATCAAATAATATCACAGTCCAAATGAAACAAATACAAAATAACAGTGGAAAAATATAAAAACTGTAAGTCAGACATAAATGTACAAATGAAAAATTAATTAAATGGGTTTCAGCTGCATCTCCAACAGCTTGAAGTAAATGAAGTAAAAAAGGTAAAAATGTGTAAATGGTCTGAGGCACAATGTGGAAAATGTAGTTATTTTATTAAAATTAGTTATTCTTTTAGATTTGCTTTTATTAAATGATAATTACATTGAGTATTTATCTAATTACTAATTATTATTTTGTGTGTTGTAAAAACATGGTTGAATAAAAGTCAATATCTTAAACACCAAAACTTCACAGTTTTACTTTAATTAAAGGTTAAGATAATAAGTAAGAGTTGCAGTGACTTAAAAAACACTTTATTTTTATACATTTCTGCAATTGTTTTGTTTTCATTACATTTCATAGAAAATAATCATGTTCCTATTTTACCATCCACTAACACCTTTAAACTAATCATTAAACAACTTACATGTTTGTACAATTTAACAAGTTTGTGGTATTTAAATAAAAAAAATCACTTTTTCAAACATATTTCATCACAATCCAAACACCAAATGTGAAACTTCTTTAATAAAATGTTTCCTCCCACTGTTGAGAATCATACATGTTAGGTTGGATGGAGTGTGTAACCAACCTGGAGAAGTGAATGGTTGCAGAGAACCATTGAATCTATTGTTGGTGAGACTTCATCATGACACTGATCATTCACTTTGATTGACAGGACAGATGATCAGAGGTGCTGAGTTTTTACCACCATAGTTTAAACCAGGACTAAAGTATGGGTGTAGTTTATGAGTGAAGCAGCAGTGAGTGAAGGAGTAGATCAGAGCTGCTGCATCTACATCATAAAAGGAGACCACACCCTCCTCATAGTCCACAAACACACCCACCTTCTCAGGAACACACTTCAGATGAAGAATGACTGAAGGACTTTCATATGCTGTATACACATTTCCATCTCTGAGTGCCACAGTCCAGTAACCATTCTTAGGAGTCAGAGTAATATTTCCCTTCCTGTTGATGGATTCTTTAACCACTCCTAAATACCACTCAGTTTTTCCTTTAACCTGAACCTCAAAGTAAAATCTACCTGAACTGAAATTCTGTTTCCCTAAAACACAGGCACAATAAGAAAATCTCTCTTTGTTGTCTGGAAGGTTCTTCCACACATCACTGCAGTAAACTTGTTTTCCATCATCAGACAGGACAAGGTAAGGATTAGCTGTAAGAGGATCAAGAGTCACATCTACTGCAAACTGCTGCATTATCTTCATCTTCTTCATCATCTTAATCTTGTCACTGATTGTGTCCTCCAGCTGAGCCACAGCTCTCAGCACAGTCTCCTCACATGATGATGGACGGACCATGACCTCTGTCCAGTCCTTGGTGGCTGGAGGAGCTTTCAGGGAGCAGAAGTGTTGGAGGAGGTGGAGGTGGTCTTTAGAGTGGGAGAGCTGCTCCACCTCAGAGCTTCTCTTCATCAGCTCAGAGATTTCCTCCTCCAACTCTTTGATCAAACCTTCAGCCTCTGTCTTTTCTGCTTCCTGTTGCTCCTCCATCTTCTCTATCAGCTCCTTCAGGCCTCTCTGAACAAGCTCCATCAGAGCAGTGAACATCTTCACACCTTCAGCTTTCCCTCTGTCTGCTGCTTCCTTCCTGATCCTCACTGACTCTCTGATCTCCTCCAGCTTCTCTCGTCTCTTCTGGATCATCTGCTGAAGGGCAGCATCTATCTTCTCCAGCTCCACCTTCTTTTCTTCACACTCTTCTCCCAGAGGAACTAACTGGTGACTCTTGTGCTCCAAAACAGAACACATCAAGCAGATACATGTCTGATCACTCTGACAGAACAGCTCCAGAGGTTTGCTGTGCTTTAGACACATCCTGAGTGTGTCCTTCTTCATGGCTTGCAGAAGTTGTTTCCACATGGTGTGGTGACTGGATCAATGAACACCTCCAGACAGATGGAGCACAGGAAGTGATGTTCAGACGTCCCACTTCAGGCAGCAGACGTGTCCACAAACTGAGGGACAGAGACAAGCAGCACATTAACAGGACACTCTCATTGTTGTGGAACGTTCCTTTACTAATGTTTCTGAGTCCATCTCACTGAGATCACCTCTAGTATTTAGCATTGATTCAGTCCTCCTGTAGTAATGTGGACAGTCGGCTGTGCCTCAGCAGCTGAATGTAAAAGTGCAATAGTTTGAATGTTTAAGGTTCAAATTAGTTCTACGGTTCTCTGATAATGACACTGGAACTTTTCAAAACTATAAGTTAGATTCTTTGCACAATCTTGTTTTCTTTAAAACTAGTACAGTGCCCGTCGGAAGTATTTATGTGGGAGCATAAATAGAGTTGTCAATTATGACCAAATGAGTATGTGTTTGAAGGTTGGATGTTAAAGAGGTGTACATACTCTGTACTCTGTCGTGTTAGAAAGGGGTTTATTTGTGGGTGCAAAATGTGGGTGCAATTTTCCTGGTTTAATTCTATGGGACATGTGCCTGATAAATGTGTTTGTTGTTTTTTTTGTCTTTACTCATTTATATTTTCTTTTGTTTGGTGTATTTTTCTGTAATGTATGTTTTTTGGAGTCATGATGTGTACTTGTGTATCTTTCTGTTGTGGTTTTGTGCATTTTTTTGTATAAATATTGTTTTTGTTGTCATTGTAGTGTGATTCTGGAATCATTTTGTGTATTTTTTGTGTAAATATTTAGTTTTGTGTATTTTTTATTTCACTCATTTAATATATTTTTTATTGTAAATAGATACCGTGTCTGTGTTCCCATAAAATGTTTGAGACGCTGATAACCAAATTCCATAGACATTGTAGCACCAGTAAGAAAAACAAAAAAACAGCACAAAACGAAATGGAAAGTTCCAAACTACATGAGTAAGTAAATTAAAGTATTATCTACAATTTGGCTGTCTTTTTTTAAAAACAAAAATCATTGTTTGCCTTCGAACCGAGTGGTCAGAGCTTAACTTCCATTCACGGCACCACAGAGAATCTGCAGTTTTCCAGATGGAGTATTTAACAGGTTGAGTTCAATACTGACTCTAGTGAAACAGTGAGTTCGGGAGCAGTTACACGGTTTGAGACGCGTCGACAGCATGGCAGGTACAGAGATGGAGACAGAAAAGGAAGTGTACTTTGTGACCCGACTTTAAGGAAGTTTGGGATCACGGGGATTATTTTAAATAACCATGAAATATTAACTTAAATCACTTGTGTCAGTATTAAAGAGTATTCTTAAACTTAACGTTTTGAACGTATTGATACACCAAATTACTCCAAAATAACAGATGCACACACTTGGGGTATTTGGAAACCGCTGACAAAGTTTCAGGTCAAACTCGTACCGCGTCGGAGAGATATTTGGTCCACACACAGACCTTTTTTGATTTTATAGATAGATAACCAAAATATTGTGTAATAGACTGAAGTTTAACATAGCACAAACCTTTAAAGTTTCCATAGACCACATACTACATTTTTCAGTGATTTTCTCTTGTGAAAACAGATGCAATTATTACACATTTTGCCTCAATAAATGTAACTTTTTAAATACACAAAATTTTTGTGCGATAATTTGATTGAAATTTACAAGTTGTGGTTAATCATGATTAGTCAGATTTGCAATTGATTGGTTAAATTTTTTAATCCATTCACAGCTAATTTATATTTAAAAACCTTTCCCCATGAGCAGTAGAGACCTTTCTCAGATGATGTCACACATCACATGACTTTTAGTGGTGGGGTAGATGATGGAAACCAATGACAAACTGTTTCAACATTTAATCTCAAATCTGGAAACTGGTTAGAAATATCTGCACTTCAATCCTGTTTTTAGTCAAAATGAACATTACATTTATCTCAAAGCTCATTAGAACTCTGTAGAATAAATGGTAAATGGACTTGATTTATATAGTGATTGATCCCTACACTGAAGTAGTCCCAAAGCACTTTACATATCAGCTCATTCACCCATTCACACACCAATGAAAGTTAAAGATATGGAAAACGTCACCAAGTCTAAACTTTATATCTTCAATGTTTCTCAGATAAAGATATTTATGTAGTTGTAGATATCTGAGATGACGTTTGGACTCAGCAGAAGTTGAAAGTTATTTTATTTTGTTTGTGTTTTATTTATTTTTATATTTACTCGTCACATTTCCTGAGACAAAATTGATTGTCTAAAAAAAGAAACCAATGGTTCATTCATTAATAACTGAAATATGTTATTTTCTCATGTATATTTATAATTTCTCTTTAACTAAAAAACAAGTTTTCTCTGATTAATTGATGGAATTTTTCGTCAAATACTGGATTACAAAAATATTCATCAGCTGCAGCCATGAAACATATGATGATGATGATGATGATGATGATGATGATGATGAATGTTAGCAGCTACACTCACCTCTCTTTGAGTCCAGAGCTGACAAACAAAAGTCGAAGAGTCTTCAAGCTTTTCTCCTCACAAACACAGATTGGAGTCTCTGACTGCTCTGCTCTCACACTCTGTCCTCTTCTCACACTGACTCATCAGATCATCTATTATTAAATAAGTAATGAACCATCAATGCTGTTTGACCAGTTTGGTGTTTCTGGGTTGGAACAGCAATGAGGAAACAAACACTATCAGCCTCAGGTTTACTTTATCGTCTTCTTTCCTTTGGAAATATCCTTCCAGCATGAGCGTCAGTAGCACCACCAGGATTTTGATTGTGGGTGGGCTTCCAGAAAACTGGATGGTCCAGTTAAAATGAGCCAAATAAGTTTCTTTCTACATTCACCCATTAACAAGTTGTTACTAGTCATACTGGTGTGAAGGGGGGGCTATGGGAGGACTTGATGGGGAGTGGGCGGCTGAGTTGATGGTAACTGGTTACTCATAATGTTACTTAAAATGGCTTGAGCACCAACTTCATTGATTTCATTGCTTCACTCGCTGGTGTGGAAGCAGCCTGTGGGCGGGCTTAGGAGTCCAAACGTGCAGTACAATTCTCTGATTGGCCGAGAAGCTTCACTTAAAGCTGCTTATCGGATGAAACAGCTAGAAAAAAAACTCAGGGGGGCGTTCCAGTCAAAATTTCCCACTCGGAACTCAGAACCATGACTTCCTAGTACAAGTGGAACGCAGCATACTGCGTTTGAAATCCCTCACTACTCATCTCATGTTCCATTGGGTCAGAATAGTTGACCCAGGTCCCCAATACTAATGCTGTGGGTAATGAGCATCTATGGAAATCTATTTAAACACAACACACATATACTATAGTGGACATAGAAATCAGTAATTACATTTCTGGGACCTTTTGTAGCCATATATTTTATATTTGTTACATCTCTACAGAGAGTCAGGCTGTGTTCATGATTTTCTAGTGTTTACAACATGCAAAGTTGGAAAGACAGGACGTGAAAAGAAGACTTTTGGTCACCCTAGAACAGAACTGCAGCTCTGCAAGGGAAAAAGCACAGAACGGACAAAAGTGTGCTGGAGCATAAGCCCAAGAAGGCCCCGGGCATACGCTCGGGCGGTAACCGCTGACAATAGAGGGAAGCCTGGGGAACAAGATGTCAGCTTAATGGAGCAACAGGTAACTGCCTTCCTCCAGTCCAAGAGGACTGAACTGATCTCAGCAACATGGAGGCATGTCACCTGCTCTAACCAAAGAAATGACATCACCACACCAGTGATTATCATGAGGTTTGCTAACAGGAAGCACTAAACAGCACTGCTAACACAGAGAATGAAGGGAAGAGGATTAAACATATTCCTATATGATCACCTGAGAAAATAAATAGCTGACAAAGATAGAAAATCATGCAGCTTAAAAAAAAGGAAGAAAAAAAAAAAACCCATGAAAACCAAACAATTATGAACCACAAATAGCAACATATTCATTAAACTAATCAGAACACCAAAACGAAGAATCATGACCGTTGGCCATAAACAACATAACACACAACCATGACACAGTCTGACAGAACTTGTTTATCTACATTTAGGGCAGAGGTGTGGACTCCAGCTACTTTAATTGGACTTGATTCAAAAATTTGATGACTTTAGACTCAACAAAATCACAAAGGACTTCCAACTCAACACAGCGGTTAATAGAGGGAATGACAACAAAAAGCAGAATACAATTAGAATAAATTAGAATTCATGAAGAAAACTGAGCAGATTACAAGAAAACAAAACATCACTATTGTTTAGAATGGTTTGACATGAGAATGTGAGGAATGTCAACTGTTTTTTGCATTCACACACACTCACACACACACACACCCCTACTGAAGGGAATGTTAACTATGAAACTGTCAAAACAATAAAGAGAAAAGTTTCCTGGTCCTTTTGTTGTGTGTCTGTGGCGTTTCATCTCCTCTCTCTTCCCACTGATGTTAAGGTTCAGGAGCCGTGAGCCTCACAGATGAATTAATACAAACACCACACTAAGGGGCAGATTCACTAAAGGTTTAGGGGTATTAAAACATGTGCTAACGTCACTCCAAGCACAAATAAGGACTACAAACCCCAGGGAATCAGGACTGAGTGTGTTCAGCACAAAACAATGTGCCCACAATCCATTTAGTGTGTTTCCCTCTGATGAATATGTAATGTAGGAGGATCACATAAGGAGAATGAAAATGGGAGAAGGACATGTAAATAAATGAATGCAGTTGCCAAACCGCAATTCATCAAATCTGGAACTGTTTGCGGTGACTGTTTCTGCACTGGAAAATAGTACGACTCACAGGCAGATGCAAACTCACACACAGATCATAGCTGCAGTAAAAGTTGACACAATACACAGCAGGGGATTTTTAAAAAAAGGCTCCAGTTAACCTTTCTAGTATAAGAAAACAATTTAAATAAAACAAGTCAATAATAACAACCACTGAAAGAAAATGTAGGTGTGTGTGTGTGTGTGTGTGTGTGTCTGAAGGAGGATGTCGCTCTGCCTGCACCTGAGCTGTGTCTATGTTCCTTTACATGTTTTGGTTAGGCCTGGGCCGATAACAGATTGTGCTGGACGATATATTGTCCCACAAATTATTGCTGATAAACAATATTATTGTAGATTTTCTTTAGACCAAATTATTCACTAATGTGATGATATCATAATAATGCAAGTACATCCTTTCAAATGCAATCAACTTGTATTTATCATTAGTATTTTTTATCATTGTAATTGGAATGTTAAGAACTTTTAAATATTAAACAAATAAAACAAACAATTAAAAAAATGGACAAAAAATTTCACTTTAATGAAAATCACAAAAAAAAAACAATAATATAGACCCTGTCTCTGTTAAGAAAAAAAACACCTCAAATGCAAAACCAAAGCAATAAATAAAATTATTTATCAAGTCTCTCTCAAAAAACTAAATTGCACTTGCAATAAATATGAAACATTGAGGCACAGAGGTAAATAATATAGATGTACATTCCTTAACAGGTAACACTTCTAATCCAATTAGAACCTTTGTAAACAACAATGCTAGTGGCCCCTCCTCCTCCCGTTTCATTCTGTTCTGTTTTCATTCAGTCGTAAACCAAACAGAATGGACCAAATAGTTTCTAGTTTACTCTATTCACTCTGCTATAGAACAAACATGCAGGTGCTGAGGGTGAACCCACTTATCACCCAGCCTGTTTGGAGGCTAAAAACTTGGTTGATAGCCCCACTAAGCATCCCCGCTTCTACTTCTGATCACACTGCTTATGTCTCCTCCGCTGGCGGACACCGCGGGTCAGAGGCTCTGCTGCTTCATAGGCCGCTGGGTGTAGTTGGCGTAGCAATCCTAAGCTACGTAGTAGGTCCAGAGTTGCAGCATCTACCAAACTATAACTGATTGATTTAAAAGTTGATTAAACAGCATTTGTATCTGTTTATTTTGTTTTCTACATTATTAAATGTTTGTGCAGCAGACAGAGAAGTCCACCTGCCTCCAGTTTACCTTCTTCAAATGTCTTTTTGTGCTTCCGTGTACTCATCTCTCCACGTTGAATGAGTAAAATGTTCATTTAAATAGGGTGATCTCAACCACGTCTACACACGCACCTATTTGGGCTGCAATGTTAGTGAATTCCCCACATCAGGGGAGGAAATAGCGCCTCCAAAGGATTTAGAGATGCACATGGTTTACTTCCCTTTATTTCAGATGTTAGTGAATTCACCCCAAAGTGTTTTTCTCAGCCTCGAAAGCACTAAACTTTATTCTCTGAACAAGGTTCTCAGTGGAATGATAGGATTCCTAGAAACTGATCCTCTTTCAGCCAAACCTTCAGAAACAAAGACTGAAGCAACTCTTTTGTCTGAAGCTGAAACTTCCAATTGTTGCCGTTACTTTTCGTACATTTGGTAATAGCCGCGTTTTTTTAGCTCCTGCTCCAGAAACTCCACCAATCAGCTGTGCCCTGTACACAGACCAATCAAAACAAAAAGCTCCATGTCACTAGGTGGCAGATGTTAGCACAAAGATGCTACACTCTAACTCCTCAATCAGTGTCCTGTTAAGATTTTTATCAACAATAAGACATCAAAGTCAACATATCACATGCAGGTAAATATGTCTGCTTAATTTAGCTTATTATCAAATGACAATTTCAATTAAAAACATTTCTGGCAGGCACGCACTATCTGCAATTCAATACAATTCATTAAACTCAAATGTGTAGCACCTTTTGATCATATATTAATAAAAGTATATAATAATAAAATAATTCTTTGCACTTATTTTATTGCTTTTATAAAAAAAATAGTGAAAGAATAGTTAGTGAGACATAGTTGTGGGTTTCTTGTTCTTGGTCAAAAACCAATTCTTTGACGTGCTAGGAACCCTATTGTAATCGTTCCGATTATTATTGTTACCTTTTATAGTTCCGTTGGTAAAAGTGTTGCTGCAGGCTAAATGTGCAAAGGAGGGCGGTGCCCTTTGCAGGGTGTGTCCAAAACCCCCAGGGGACCTTGGACTCAAAAATTCACATATACAGTATCTGCCAGCAGGTGGCTCTATAACAAAGGTCAACGCGTTTTGGCCAATAACTCCCACACCGTTTATTGCACATTCTAGAACTTCATATCCACAGATTCCTTAAACAGCACTGAATCACCTGGGCTTGGCCACGCCCATTTCCGCCTAACTTTTGTCGGAGCAAAATCACAAAAACTGTAAAACATACCCTTTCAAACTACTCCTTGGGATTTTATCCAATCGGCGTGAAACTTGGCACGTAGAGTCTTCAGTTTGGACCTGATCTAAAGTTCTGCAAAGAATTTTGTTTGGGCAAAATTTGCGCAACTTGTAAACAAGTAAAGTTTTCTAGCTAGCTATAAAACGCGAACTGGTGCATATTTCGGTCAAAATAAATGCTAACTACCAAGACCAAATCTGAGATCCTTAGTTGGCATGTGACTGTGAGGGTATGCACCAAATTTGAATAATGTATGCCACTAGGGGGCGCTGCAAATAAGGGATATTTATATCTCTTAAATGGCAAGACCGATTTTTACCAAATTTGGTGGATATGACCTTGGGCGTGGCTTATTACATCTTAACATATAAATAAACAAAAAAATATTTCAGCTGAAATATTATATTGAGGGCTGTGAAATTTACAGGGTAGATATAGGAGACCACACAGACCAACCATGTCAAAAACTGCCCCACTAGGTGGCGCTATAATTGCAAACACATTTTGGCCTCTAACTTTCACATTTTAATTCACATCTTCATAAACTTCATATCCACATGTTCCTTACATAGAGTCACATCTTCTGACATAGGCCACGCCCACTCCCACAGCACATTGGTCTTTGTAAGTCACTACACATAGAAAACCTACTTTTTCAAATTCCTCTTTGGGATTTTGTCCAATCAGCGTGAAACTTGGCACGTAGAGTCTTCAGTTGGACTTGATCTAAAGTTCAGCAAAGAATATTGATCGGGCAAAATATGCGCAAATTATTAACAAGCAAAATTTTCTAGCTAGCTATAAAAACGCGAACTGCATATCTCGGTCAAAATAATTGTTAACACCACTAAATCTGAGATCCTTGGTTGGCATGTGACAGTGGGGGTATGAGCCAAATTTGAAAAAAAACTAGGCCTCTAGGGGGCACTGCAATTATGAGAAAATTATATCTCTTAAATGGCACAACCGATTTTTACTAAATTTGGTGGGTATGACCTTGGGTCGCTCCTGGGATCGTATCTCGAAGTTAATCGCGATTGGTCAAAGTGGGTGTGGCTTATTACTACATAATATATAAATAAACAAACCTTTATTTCAGCTGAAGAATTATGTTGAGGGCAGTGAAATTAACAGGGTAACTATAGAAGAGCACACAGATCAACCATAACAAATAGTGCACCACTAGGTGGCGCTATAATGGGTGCAAATGCATTTTGGCTTGTCACTTTCACATTTTAAATCACATTTTCCAAAACTTCATATCCACCAGTTCACAGCAAATGGCACGTTGGCCTGTGTCCTGACCCTCACCACAAACCCGTCATCCTTTGTGACGTACTTCCACGGGCTCCGTAAAACCTGGGGGCCGAGTCGCGCGGGAAGGCTTGGCCCCCTTTTTATAACTAGTTATTATTGATATGAGAAATAAATATGGTAATAACTGGAATATTTTTAAATCATATTATTTAATATTTACTACTAGTAATAAAAAGTGGTATTGCTGAGTACCAATACCGAATTACGAGTACCGAGTATGGGTTTAAATGTGAAAGGTGCCAATCCCAAGTAATCTCTACAATAACAATGGTTGTTGTGTAAAAACATTATGGTTTATCATTTTCTTTTATGGACAAATAAATATACATTAGGTAAATATAGGAATACACAGAAAACACATGTGGTGAAACAGTATTTACTGTTTGTACATTCCAGTCACACTAGTGGAGGCAAGCATTATCTGAAGCTACAGCTGATAATGAGCACTTTGGTTTTACGTGTGTAACCTACCCAGAATCCACTGCTGGAACTGTGATGAAAACCTTGTAGATTCTTTAGATTTATCATCTACAACAACTGAAAAAGCCAGGAAAGTGTTAGTGAGCAACAGATGAGTTGCAGTGGATCTTCT
>NW_021145249.1:221498-254598 GCF_900634775.1 Gouania willdenowi | reverse complement strand
TTTTGATAGCGAGGAGAAACAACTTAATTGAATGGATAAAAGTTTTAACCTCATCAATTATGATAATTGTGGTGGGTATTCTCAGAAGATTCCTGCTGAGAATCACACCTTTACATACCTCCTTAGTAATTTTTTACATTTATTTGGTGGCCTCCCTACCCGCAATTGGCAGGATGAATTCTGGATTGCGACCACAGTTATATACATCCTAGATATAATTTTAACTATAGTTAGGATAAAGACAACAAGAGTTAACCACTTTCGTTTTATAGGCGCAGGTATATATTCAATTTGTTTTCTATTAATATTAATAGCTATGTACAAAAAGGGATCGGCCCTCAGCAAAAAAATGACAAAAAATTTAGCAATAACATGGGGGTTTTTTATCTTCTCAGGAATCATCATGATAACTATGGGACAACCTACACAAGTTTTGGCCATAGCCTTTGTGGGGTTCGTCATAGGAATAAATCACCATAAAAGATTGATAGTACGGGATAGAAATGTTATTGACAGGGGAGGAATCCCCTTGCATAATATTTAATTTCATGCTAATGTTTGAATTCTCCTCCCCCATCATAGGACGGAAAATTGGTGCCCCGCGACATGACACTTCTACCAGAAAAAGCAGAATGGTACACCAAACAAATAAGGATTGCGGATGCAGAGCACGAGAGATCCCCAAGGGATTATGCTCCTGTGGGCGTCAGTAAAATGAGAGAAATTAATGACGATGCCTGGTTTTGGATGTCTTTCAGGCTTAACAAGTATAGATCTGATGGGAGAAATGGAGAGTTGCGCAAAGTGATTTGGGATACCTCAGGAATAAGGGGACAAGATGGATATTTAAATGACACGCCATACCCTTTCCGTAGGTGCGTGGGACTAAATCTCCCTACACCAGCATGGATTAGAATTAATGGGGCCCAAAGAGAAAATAAGAATATAAAGACTACAATGATCATGTCCAAAGGTTTATTGATCCAAAACGAAAACAGAGAGTACAGATCTGCCTGTTTGGAATTAGATGTTGACGGTAATCCCTTTATATCAGAAGACAAACCCCTGCATTGGCACCCAGGGGTTCTACCGTGTGACGTGATGATACCAAATGGGGCCACAATGGCAGAGGCTTTTGAAACTGATACAACTGGCTTTTTGCCCTTGTATGAGTTGCATCCTCGAATGGGAGTAGAGTTGTGGGAAGTGTTAATCAACCCACAGGATGGGGGGTGCCCATTTTGGCTTTTCGGCAGAGGTTATTTTAATGACACCAGAACCTTCAGTGAGATGGAACGATAGGGAAATGGCCGCTAGGCACCCCGATTACAAAAAGCAATCGGAAAGGATAAGCTGGGGTTTACGAGGCAGCACACGCTGGTGCCACACGGGGAGGAGGTGGTCTGCTTCTATGACATGTGACAGGGTCAGAATGGAAAGCGGCCCCCTGAACTCGCGGGATCTTAGATCCACTGATTGCGGGGGTCCTGATTTAACGTACTGGGGGGATGCTTGGGTGCCCCGCAATAAAAAAGTCTATGAGACACCCTTGACCCTGGGGAATTACCCCTATCCGGACAGGGATACTCCTTATTTCTTCAGTGAAATTACTGAGGGAAGGATGAGTTACCTGAACCCCCATCTTTACCTAATGACGAGAGCAGAAGCAAGGAAAGTTAATTTTACTGCACTCAGACAGGTGAGGGAGTTAGGCGATGGAATGGAGACAATTAACATCGGGAGTGACTACATCTCATTTTACCAGAAACGTTACCAAAAACAAAACAGAAAAAACAACATCCTTGAAAAAAACAGATGTGGGGATATGTCCAAAATTCCTGCCGTGGCTCGGTTCCTGGCATTAGGGTGGAGCATGAGTGATGATAAAGACATAGAAGAGAAACTTAGCATTGAGGACGGGGAGGGAAGTGATTCTTCTTCAGGAGATGAAAAAGCTGGAGTTGGTTCCCCCGCTAAAAGACGAGGAGAGGATGGAGATGATATGGGTCCGGAGTGGAAAAAGGAGAGAATGGCTCTGACTGAGGCCCTGTCTGTGTCACCTCCTCGTGCTGTCTCACAGTCTCCTGCGTGTATGGAGATGGAATGGGAGAGAGATGACAACACAGGAGAGATCTTCTTTGCCGAAAGGGTGGCCAGAATATCCCCCTTCCCCACTGTGATGAAAGTCGAGTCTGCTGAAGAAGTGGCTGACTGCTTTCCCCCGCTGGAAAATGAATCGGATGATGATGGGGCGGAGCTGTTGGGTGCAGAGACATTCGTGGGTAAAAGGGGGGGGGAGGCCCCCAATGAAGGCATAGAGACAGTGACACCTGCCCCGACTGATGACAGTCTGGAAAGACTGGAGCGGGCGTTCTCGGTTCTCAGCGTCATACTGGAAGACGTCAGGGGTGTCGTTATGTCGGTTGTGAAGGAGGGTCTCACCCCGCCACAAGGGGCCTCGGATGCCAGCAGGCTCTGAGAAGTAATTCCGTAAGGGGTTGACACCCTAGACGGGGGTGGCTACTCTGGAAACACCCGGCGGGCGACAGCTCTGACCGATGCCGGTCATATATGCTCATAATGATTAATAAGGAGGATGTTGTACGTTGTGTGTATTAATCATTCATTCATTATTTTGCAAAGAAGTGTTTATTTAACCACTACAGCTATATGCCTGTCCTGATGTGTCACGCCTATTAAACTGCCATTATTATAAAAAATGATAGGAAAAATGTTACACAAGAAAAGTTATGACCATCTGGTGCTAACACTTCTATTTTCATAAAAAAAGGGATACTGTGTTTTGCTAAAACGCCTTGTGCAACCTTTTACACTGTTGTACTCCCGTTGAACCATGACATCTGCATATATGCATAACCTTTTGTACTCTTGTATGCCATGACATCTGAGTGAACTTGAAGCATCTGTTACACCAGTAAGGCATTGAAAAAAAAAAAAAATGTACTTGTATTCTCTTTTCCTATTCGCTAAGGCGTTCAGGGCATGAATTATGACACACTATCACGCCACGCTTCTTGCTATATATATCTCACTGATTTTTACACTGAGGGAGCTTTTTAGAGACGGACATTCTAGTTGTTCGGCAGGCCCCTGTCCGTTCTTGTCGGCTGTCAGTTCAGGACTTTGATACTTTGAAACTTGTGATTGACTTTTGATTTTCTTTTTGTTTAATTTTTGTGAAACCTGTAATAAAATATATTAACTATTAAGAAGCCTTCTTGAGTAAATTAACCGCCTGCAATCATCCACCTGAGACAGCGCCCGGGTTTTGAAAAACACACTTCTAGACCTCTGGTAAGTGAAAGCCCCCTCGGCTCCTTTCCTCACAGAGAAGGGAAAGGGGGGGGGCTAGCTCATACTGTTGTAAAAAAGAATCGTTTCCAGCTTTGACCTACACTGGGCAGGTCTTTATATCAATCTCAAAAATAAAAAAGCGAGACTTCTCATAGACTTTCTATAGGAGTAAACACAATCAGTCCTTTTCTTTATTAAGGTAACACTTGATAGAGGATAGGCAGCCAGCCTCGGTGACAAGGTAGAGGGGGAATTCTTGTATTAAGAACGGCAGTTTTAGATCCCCTACCGTTATAAAGTCCCGCGGGCTAACGACAAAAATAGAAAAAAAAAAATAGTTTTTTTGTTTCATCCAGAAACAGGAAATTTTAAAATCAAAATAACAATGACAACATATTACATCGTTTTGTTTGTCTTTTTTACAAAGTGCAGTTGATTCTATATCCATGCCATAAAAAATCTGTGACTACAGGTGACAGAACACATTTTTGAGGAGGAACATCTTTTAACCCTCTGGGGCCTAAGGCGTTTTTGTTGTTTTTTCATTGTGTTTGATTTTAACTTTATATTTCATATAAGGAAATCCATAAACCTGGCATGTTTGGTATCATTTTTTTCAGGAAAACCTCCCAAATATGACTATGAAGTATTTTCTTTAATATTGCATACTGTATTAACACAGTGGATCTAAAACACTATAAAAACTAAAATTTGAGTGGGAACAAGTTAGGTTTTTTTACTATAAAAGTCACAAACATTTTTAACAAATCATTTTTATTGCTTGTTTAGCAAATCTAAACTATGTATTTCAAAAACGTATGTACAGATGAATCAAAAAACACAGTTTTATATAGATATTTACAGTGAAATGGAAGCAATGTCTCAGGTGATTTTGTGCAACTATTTACAAAAAAAGTATGAATCACAAATACAAGGAAAAGCAAATTATCTGTGTGTTGATATAAAACAATAAACTACTATACTAGACACTACACTACGCTCTAATCTCACTCACTACACACTAACTAAACAGTCAAATCACAGTAATAATCACTATTATCTCAAATCTCTCAACTCACCCTCTCTTTCTCTGTCTCTGTTTACCTGTCGATTGAAAACAAAATTCCCGCTATATGTGGACATTATGATTGGACAATGGCCTTCTTCTCAACCAATAGGAAACAGCTATAATGTGAGGTTTCAGCGTGGTTCTTTCTTGCTCCACAACACTTTTGCTTTCGTTTTAGACTCGCTCTACAGCGGTCTTCCTGCACGGAACCTGCACTGACGGCTTAAAAAAATGTCACAAAAAAACACACGCACATTTTCCCTCATAACTCCACTTCTATTTGGTTTATCAACATGATTTAAAAACTGTTTCGTAGTTTGACATCCGCACTTTCGACACGAATTGAAACGGAAATCCAAGGACGCTGGTTTTCCGCTATTGGCTCTTTAAAACGATCATGTGATCAGGACGCGCCGGCGAGTCCGTCGGCCCCAGAGGGTTAAATTAACGCATGCCTTGAGATGCGTTCAAAGTCCCTGGGAAACTCAGAAATGTCAGTATTTTGTCAAACATCCCCACACAGCCCTGACACCATGTGAAAACAAAAGTGGACATGACTAAAGCCAGACGTATGGTCACCATACATGTCATCATTATTTAATAATGAATGGAAAAAATAAAAATGCAGTGTTATAGTTTGGTCACATGGGGGAGATTTATAAAGTTTTATTATTGTGAATATATGGAATTTTGTTGTTGTTTACCATATCTGCATTGAAAAAGGAACCTTGGGATGAAATATTAATTAAAACATATTTTCAAATAAATATCAAAATAATATTAATTCACTGGAACACATTTGTAGCCTTTGCACACCCAGAAACACAATATATTATTACTGTAAATATCATGTCTGCCATTAAAAACTGTATATTACAATAGTTAGCATATTAGCACACACTTAGCTATAATAGAGCTTTTCATCTGTAAACCCTTCTTAGAAACCAATGATCACACAATGTGTTACCTGTTATCTCACGCTACGAGGTGACTATTGTTGGAATTGTCCCTGTATAAATAAAGTTTCATTGAATTAATATGTGACCTTTGACAAATAAACAGTGGTTGCAAATATCAAACTACTTATGTGTAACTCTATTGTAGTCCAGTCATCACATTTATAAACTATCTTAGTCATCTAGGATCTGTGCACCCTCAGAAAATCAGCTGCTCACATTATTTTGACCTGAAATCATCTGATTTTCCACCGTTTGTAATTCTTCTCCAGTCTGCATTGACTCCTCCCACCAGAGCGTCATGTTTAAGGGAAGAAGAAAATGAAAATGTATGATTTATTATTCATTTTATTTTATGAGTTAAAAAATGCAGCTATATTCTGAAAATGAAAAATGATTTCTGTTAATGGATTTTAAATTGAATTATGGTACAGATATACTTCCATAGTTTATACAGTTCTTATTCTCTATTACAAGTTCACAGAGAAGCTGCAGTGTTTGCAACTGTCGTCACCTAAAAAAGACAAACAAACAAAACAATAAAATATGTTACCATTGTTATTTGGATTATTGAAATTTTAAAACCAATCAGAAATACACCGTTTTTATCTGTATTTGGTTTTTACGTTTTCCTGTTTCTGGAAATCATTGGTTGAAAAATAGGTGAATGTCAAGCAGCATTTTGTCAGGTCTGTTGTGTTTGTTTTTGTTTGCAATGCCTTTGAATAAGTTGTTTTGTACTTGACTTGGCTAGCTACGCCACAAGTTTTCCCTCAGTGTCCTTAGGTCTCACATGTTAGATGGACCTTGAACTGAGACATGTTTGAATACTTTACATTGTAATGTTGCACAAATGTTTGATCATTTTGTTTTTGCCTTCTTCACGTGACAAATCACAGCACTTTATACAGCAGCATATTATGTGTTTTGTTCATTGCTGTTGGTTTTGCTTTAAAAAAAGTCTTAAATTGTTTTAAATTTGACATAAAAAGTGTGCAGCAACCACTGTTTCTGGTGTACGGTTCATACTGTTAATAAATGTTGATGGTACTCATACTCCTGGTTGTGATTCTGATAAGATGATTATTCTAAGAACAAAAACTGGTTTTAAGGTTTTGGTTTTAGTTTTAATATAGATTTAGGTTTATTTCAAGATGAGTCAACTTGTATCAAGAAACAGCTTAATCATTTTTTCAATAATACTGAGTCATTTTTTACTTAGATTAGTTGTTTTATTCTTGTTCTGAAGCTTTAATTTGCCAACATTTATAAAAAAAAAAAAAAAAACATTTTTTGAACAAGAATTATTTGTTTATAGTCAGTATATTTCACTTATTATTGTGCTGTAAGAAGTTTGATTTTAAAGTAATTTAATCTAATATTCTTCCATTTCTGCTTATTTTAACGCTTTAGAATATTTATCAGGACCTTCTTATTTTAAGATTTAACATCTTTTTTCAAGATTTATTATTTAGTAAATTTAACTTGCTGCATGAACAGATAATGTCTCTTGTTTTAAGAATTCTCCTCAAATGTAGTGTTTTTTCTTATATTTTATCTCTAATTTACAGCAAAGTCTTTGTTTTTAGATCAAATAGAGAGCAGCAGCTTTTCTGGGACAGTCCACAACAACATTAACTATGATATTGGTCAACAGATGAACTCCTCTGTCCTGTTGGTTAGGACAACGTGTCTAACAATAAAAGCCCATCATCACAGAGCTTCATTTGGACATTTCCTGATTAGCAATCATTTATTACCTTTAGGTTTGGACCAGACGTGGGCCACACAATACTCAGTCTAGTATTGGACACACCCCAAAGTAAACGCTCAAAATGAAGGAACAACACACAAAATAATAGCAAAACTGAACAAAAGGAGAACAAAAGTACACAAATTTACTGTACAGTTTCACAACATGACCATAAATATGCACAAAAAAAATGCAACCAACAAACATGAATAACTCATTAAACACAAAACAAGAAGAATACACAAAGACCCTGTCCTCTGAAGCTGGATTTCCTCTTCTCTCTCTCTCTCTCTCTCTAACTTCCTGTATTTAATCAGTGTGTGCTGTACTCAGACGCTGGATAACTTCTTACCAGGCTAAATCACCATGGTAACTTAAGCTGAACACCTAACCTGGTCTGTAGGTGTTATATTGTATTACAGTGCATTATTCTAAATGGTAAAATAGGTTCTATTTTTTTCAGTGGTTTGTTGTGTCGCAGAATTGCATTGTTTTGTCTTGATATTTAAAATTAATACGCGCTAACCACAACATTAATTCTAATTAAATTCAGTACATCTACACGTCTGCTATATGTTGTCACCACTAAAATGTAGTATTTTTTTTCTAGATCATCACCAACTCAGGTTGATCCAGGCTGATTAAAACCATCCCATCTGAGCTGGGACATGAACTGATCCATTTATTCACACATTAGTTCTTCTAATGTCTTTAAACACTTTTATTGATACACACAGACCTGGTCAGAGCAGGTTACACTCCCAGTTAGGATCATGGAAAATAACATTTGCTCTGTCTCAGTATCTAGTTTAGACTTTTTTTAGACCTGTGTCCTGGGTATGATGGGTTTATGAGGTGAACAGTACTCAGCCATGTTGGGAAGTCCAGAAATCACACAGCATTTCACCCACACATTGTGGTCCATACCAGAAAATACCACAGACCAAGTATTTGAAGTGTAGTCATAGCACTCAACAATTCTGTTTCCTGTGCTACAAGAGACAACAAAGATCTGCTTGTTCATCACTGCAATGCCAAAGTATCTGTGTGTGTGGACCATTTCAGGGACATCGTACCAGATGTTGGTCACTGGGTCATAAGCCTCAGCAGACCTCTGATATCTGAACCCATCGCTTCCTCCAACTGCAAAAATGTGGCCCATATATGCAACGACTCCAAGTTTATACCGAGGTGTTCCCATTGGAGTGATCAGTGTCCACTGGTTGGTGTCTGGGTTGTAATACTCAGCAGTATTCAGTACTCTATAGTTACTCCATCCTCCACATATGTAAATCTTGTTGTTCAGTGTGGTGCAGCTGGCACTGAACCTCTCTTCATTCATTGATGCAATGAACGTCCACTGGTTGATGTTGGGCTGGTAGCGTTCAGCAGTTCTTCGTGTGGTACCATCATCATCCCTGTAGCCTCCCATAGCATAGATGCATCCCTTTAGCTCAGTAACACTCATTAAGTACCGTGACTCCTGCATTGGTGACATCTGCTGCCAAGTGTTTGTGACTAGGTTATACCTCCACACTCTGTTACAGGGGTCGGTCCATCTTAAACCACCACCCACAATGTAGAAGCATCTACCAAGGAAGACAGTGCTGTAGTAGAATAAGTGAGTCATGGGTTTCTCCAGACTAGGATGAGTCTGAACTGTGATCCAGCTGTTAGTTCTGTAGTCAAAGGCCTCTATGGTCTTAGAATAGAATCTAAACATCAGTAAGACGGCGTTTGGCAAGTGACAGCAAAACAAGGTGTTGTTGATCCCAGACTCAGAGCAGAGTAACGAAGGCTCTGTGTTTTGTGATGTGTGTGTGTGTGTGTGGGGTGGGGGGGGGGGGGGGGGGGTACTGGCACCTTATTGGCGGATAGTGTTCTTTTTTTTTGTCCAGTAGTCAAATAGGGGTGTGTTTCAGATATGCATCCTCACTTGAACTTCAGGAAATGCTAATATTCTAGTTTATTATTAGTTTACACTGAGCCTACAGTTTGAAGCATGCAGACAGTTGAGATCAGATGTCTGCTGTAATGTTTTTTCTTGTTTGAACTGGGTGTGTTAATTAAAATTATCATGTGTAGGGTTTCCTTTGGTCATTTATTTCAATACAATTTTTCATAGTACGGTACAATGAATGTACCTGTCTCTAAAAAGGACTTGGAGATAGGGATGCACAACATCACTGGTCCTGCAGATGAGTCTGTTGGCGTCTGCGACCCTCAGGCTGCTCCCCCAACAAACAAAAGTGTAGAGGATCACATTTGCCACCATTGACTCATAAAACATCCTCAGCATTTTTCTGCAGATGTCCTCCCTGATACATCCAACCACTGCAGAGTCATCCGAGAACTTCTGGAGATGACAGGTGTCAGTGCAGTAGCTGAAGTCTGTGGTGTAGGTGGTGAAGAGGAAGGGAGAGAGTACAGTCCCTTGAAGGTGTTGCTGACCACTTTGTCAGATGCACAGTGCCACATACTGTGGTCTGCCAGTTAAGTAGTCCACAATCCAGAACACAATGGAGGAGTCAACCTGCATCTCTGTCAGCTTCTCACCCAGTAGAGCCAGACGGATGGTGTTAAAAGCACTGGAAAAGTCAAAGAACATGACTCTCACAGTGCTTGCCACAACGTCCAGTTGAGAGTAGACACGGTTGAGCAGGAAGGTGATGGTGTCCTCAACTCCAACCTTGGGCCGGTAGGCAAACTGTAGTGGGTCCAGGTGTGGTCTGATAGATGGTCGGAGCTGCACCAGGATAAGTCTCTCCAGGGTCTTCATGATGTGGGAGGTCAACGCAACCGGTCTGTAATCCTTGGAGCCGCTGGGACGTGGCGTCTTTGGAACAGGAACCAGGCAGGATGTCTTCCACAGCACAGGGACCCTCTGCAGACTCAGGCTCATGGTGAAGATGTGCTGGAATGTTCCACAGAGCTGTGAAGCACAAGCCTTCAGTACTCTGGGGCAGACTCCATCAGGTCCTACAGCTTTTCTATAGTGGAGTTTGACCAGTTGCCTTTTCACCTGGTCAGCTGTGATGTTTATTGTGAGGGGAGCAGGCAGTGTGGGGGGAGGGGTGTCAATACAGTCCAAAGGTGTGTGGGTATTCATGGAGCCAGGATGGTTCATATATATATATAGTTTTTCCAGTGATGTGCCGTGATTACCACTAGGGTTGGGTAGGCAAGTTGCAAATCAAGACCACCAATGACAATTCCATATGTTTCTGCTGGCAAGTGTTAATCAAACAAAATCAACATCATAAAACACCATTATTATATCTCATGCCACGGCAGCACATCTGTTGTTTGAGAAAATGACAACAACAACTCAGAACAGCCTCAGTGAGGAGCATCCACAAAGCCAATCCTTCCTTTTGTTCCATTCACTGTTGAAAGTACCAACAATGTTCTGACCTTACCTTTGCTGAAGGTCTGGTAGCTCAGGAACTGTTTCCCATCATTTAAAAGCTGTCGTTTTTTCGCTAAAAAAAGTTTCTTTATCTTCTTTATCGTCTCTCGCGCTGTCATCCTGACTGTAGTGTTATCCCGCCCACGAGCGAGAGAACATAGCAGCAGCCACGTGGGATCAATTCACTAATGCACCGTGAACTTACGTATAGCATTTAGCATAGCGCGGTTACGTCCAAAGGCAGCATAGAGAGCTGCCTTTTTACTTTGTAGGCTATTGGAAATTGAAAAACACACACATTCAAATACAAGAAAATACCATCAATATGGCAGCTCAGACCTTGTTGGTAAGACTCAGACCCTTTCTTAAAAAAGTAAGTCTTTAAGTGTTTTTTAGAAGAATCTACAGAGAGGAAGGAGAGGTGTGAACCATGATACCTATGAATCGATTTTTAACTGCCTTACGATTAATCGTTACATCCCTACAAATAAATAATAGATAGATAGTGGTGGGTTGGCTCATCAAGTATTCTTTTTAATTTAAATACTTATGACTAAAATATTTTACTATTACTATTCATTTTGTGAAAAGATGCAAAACATCCAGATTTAACATAATATTACTGAAATTGTAGAAATGAACACATAAATTTAAACAATTGCAGTTCACAGAGGTATTGCACAAAAAAACTATTTATTAAAATAATGTCATTTTCTGGTGGTGATTTATAAAGTAGCTTTATTCAACACAAGCTAAAAAAGCCCCATTCATTATATGAGGAGAGATTTGTCTCAAAAATATTCACAAATACATCCACAATGTTCAAGTTTTTTTAGATTTTCACATGTTTTTCAAATCCACAAATATATCCACAACTTTCACGTGTGTTTATCGTGTGTATTTATCATTAAGTATCACGTGTAAATATTCAATTGTGCTTGTGAATTGTGTAAAGTAAAATAGACTGCTGTTGCCATGCAACCAATGTTTATGTTAAGCTAGTACTTTATCTGTTTGTGTTTAGCACTAGCTGCTAACATGTCTTAGCATAGTCGCTCTGCTAACTTGTTTGATAAAACATGACAATTCATTAATCCATGATAGTCAAACACTGACTTACCTCTGGCTTTTCCACATTTTCCTCCTCTTCTTTCTGTGTTTTTCTTCCCTGGACACCAGATCATTAGTTTGGTTGTTTAGATATGACGTCACTGCTGCAGCAGTAAACAGTAAACATCTGGTCCAGCTGCCCTGGGTCACGCTTCAGACAACTGTCAATCAATTTGGGAGTAAAACTATTTATTTATTTGAATTAAATCTAGACTAACTAATTATTAATAATACTATTGAATTAAGTATACTAATATCAGCACTTTGATTGTTTAATGCTAGGCGTCCCCTAGCATTTAGCTATACTGCCTATGCCACTCAATGCAGTCAATAATGACTTACCTGAATTTGGGCTGATTAGAAACATTTATTATAAATTCATCTTTGTATTGTTTTAAGCTCCAGCCACAAACCACTGTTTGTTATGATAGAGATTATGGAACATAAAACTGGAATTCCAAACATGGCACAACCAAATTCATTTATGTCTTCTGATGACATTGTGGACTATACTTCATAGTAGAGTTTTGTACACAAAATGTTGTGTATGTGCCTTTGAAATATGATCTTGGAGACATGATTGCATGGTGTGAAGTTTGATCTGTGGTTGGCCTATAATGTTGTATTGTGTCATTGTCACACGGCATGGTCAAATTATTGAAATAGTTTAATAAAAGCTTGTTCTTAGATTAACATTTGTTTTCTTTCTTATTTTTTCTGGAATTAAGAAAAATATCCTTGGTGTAAAGCCTAAATAGATTCGAAATACTCAGTGTATCTTGTTTTATGGAAAAATATCACTGTTTTAAGCAAATTTATCTTAATTTGAAAAAAAAATTAATTAAATTAAATTTCTTAGAATAAGATTTTGCTGAACAAGATTATTTTTTTTTTTATATAGGAAAAACAAGATTTTATTTCTTATTTTAAGACTTTTTTTTAACTTTCTTAGAATTAACTTTTTGCAGTGTAAACACACATCAATAACTCATTAAACACAAAATAAGTAGAATACACAAAGGCCCTGTCCTCTGAAGCTGGATTTACTCTTCTCTCTCTCTCTCTAACTTCCTGTATTTAATCAGTGTGTGCTGTACTCAGACACTGGATAACTTCTTACCAGGCTAAATCACCATGGTAACTTAGGCTGAACACCTAACATGGTCTGGACCAGGTTATGTTCTGACTAGAATCTGAGCAAGTACTCAAGCTCCGCCTCCTGACCAATCAGTTCTCTTAGAACACTCTTTGTGTGGATCTGATGTGACGTTGACAGGAGAGAGAATATTTATCCTTTATTTACCTTGACATCCTATAGGAAACATATATATTTATATCATACATTCATTCAGTTCTGTTGATTATATAAAATATAAATATTGTCCACCTTATGATGTAGGCCAGGGCCGGCCTTCCCACCAGGCAGCCCAGGCTGCTGCATAGGGCGCCTTCTGCTGGAGGGGCGCCAAATTGCAACCCCTCAATTTTTATTTTTCATTAAAAAGGTTTCTTAAACTTGAAACACACCCTTTACAATTACGGTACATCTTTTCTCTATATTTATTTAATTTGATGTTTTTGTTGTATTCTATGTAATTCTATTGTGTTGTTTGCACATTGTGTTCTTTGAATTTAAGACTTGTGTTACTGACTAGTAAAACCAAACAGAAAGTAGAAATGTCCTTGTACTGAAACTTTTATATTTTAACTGTTGATTGCAGTGTTCTGCTTTGCTTTTGGATTTTGTACCATTGTTGTTATTGTTCCCTCGAGACAATTACACAATACCTGTAGGTATTATATTGTATTATAGTGCATTATTCTAATTGTTATAATAGGTTCTATTTTTTTCAGTGGTTTGTTGTATCGCAGAATTGAATCGTTTTGTCTTGATATTTAAAATTAATACGCACTAACCACTACATTAATTCTAATTAAATTCAGTACATCTATATGTCTGCTATATGTTGTCACCACTAACATTTACTATTTTATTAGATCATCACCAACTCAGGTTGATCCAGGCTGATTAAAACCATCCCATCTGAGCTGAGACATGAACTGATCTATTTATTCACACATTAGTTCTTCTAACGTCTTTAAACACTTTTATTGATACACACAGACCTGGTCAGAGCAGGTTACACTCCCAGTTAGGATCATGGAAAATAACATTTGCTCCATCTCAGTATCTAGTTTAGACTTTTTTTAGACCTGTGTCTATGTATGTGACAAAAAATGAGTAAGGTGGCAAAGAATGGTCCAAAAGTGGCAAAAACTTGGCAAGAAAAGAATAAAAAGTGACTAAAATGGGCCAAAAGCAGTCAAGAGTGGCAAAAAAAAAATTGAAAAAAAGGAAACAGGTATTTGATATAAATGAGGGACAGACAGTACAAAGCTGTGTGTCAACAACAAGCCTGAAGCAACACCTGCAGGAGAATCAAAGTATTGCACTACTGACAGCTTTTATTCAAACTTTGAAACATTTGAAGACATTTCTTTCCTTATATTAGATCACATTCCTTAATGGTGTGGTCAGTATTTTTCTTTAACCATAATTGGGATTCCCAGTTGAAATGCTGAACAGTGAAATGATAGAAATGTATTATTTTATTACATTTAAATATCTTAGAGTTGCTCATGCTCAGACATTTGCAACATAATAAAATCAGATTTTAGTGTCATACATGTACATGCAGCTCTCTGTATCATTTTGTGTCACTTAATTGGACACAACTATCAGGCTTTGTGTGTTTCTGTTGTTGTTTGTGTGTTTTTAAAGTTCTTTAGGGGATTTATTTTGCCATTCAGTCTATTTTTCTCTCATTTTGTGTGTTTTGTTGTTCCTTTTGCTCATTTTTCTGTCATTCTGCCAATTTGTGCTGTTCTTTTGTGCGTTGTTTGTACTTTTTTTTTTTTATTTCCTTTTGCATACAAACACTTCTTAAAATGACTTAATTTAAAAAAAAAAAAAAAAAAAAAAAAAAAAAAAGGAAATGATTTACAACATTTACTTTGTTTACAGATTACTTGGGTAGGTTAAGGGTAGGACAACCGTCGTCTCCCATTTTACTAAAACCATGATAAAGCTGTTATTAAGTCAGTAATTCTCAACATGTGGCTCTTTATCATTTTAATAATGATTCCCCAGATAATCTTTAAAGGGGAAACTTTTTTAACCACTTTTTACCTTTTTCTTTGGACATTTTGCAACTTCCTTTGTCCCATTTTTGTCCCTTTTCCCAAAATGTTGATACTTTTTAGTTTTTTCAGATTTACCTTCCTTTTGCCATTCCATAACACCTGTTTCCTTTAATGTCATTTCTTTTTTTTGGCCACTCTTGACTGCTTTTGGCCCATTTTAGTCAATTTTTATAAATTTCTTGCCAAACTTTTGGACCATTCTTTGCCACCTTACTCATTTTTTGTCACATACTCATCACTGTGAACTCTTTGTTTATCTTCTCAGAACAGCATCAAGTGATTGACTTGATCACCATTCAATCAATCTAACTGAACCAATCTGTTTTCAACAATGAATCCCTCTGTAAAAAGTGAGGGGATTCACTTTTGTTTTCATAAAAGTGTGGGTGTCACATCCCCCTCATCCCTCACAGGTGAGACGTGTCTGGGTTGTGTTTTAATTTAAAAAAGAACAATCATTTTAAAATGTATTATTTGTTTTTTTAATCAACTACTAGACATTTCAGGTGACCCTACATGGAATCACGACCCCAAGGTTGAAAAACACTGTGTTATATAATTTCCATTATAATTGAGCTGTTTTCATGATTTTAAAATGCAATTATAAAGCGTTTTATTTTAATACTCATTTTTATTATTTTAATTTGTGCCATTTTTCCATGGTTTGGTGCCTTACTTGAATAAATTGCTCCATATTGTTGCCTTGCTTTGTTGGACAAATACAAAAAATGACTATTCTGAATAAATACAGTTTTAAACACATAAACAGTATTACCTTTATTGTTAATATTATTCCTTTAAGCCATGTTTGAGAGATATTTTGGACGTGCTGAGTCTGCTACACTGAAGTCAGAGTTTCAAATCCAAAATGCAAAGTTCAGAGGGTCATTGAACGCAGCATGAGAGTGAGTAGATGACATTGGTGCAGCAGCAGCAGCAGCAGCACCGTCCATCAACTCTGTAGTGGACCAACCCTGGATGTCCATCAGTGGAGCATTGCAGCATTGCAGTTCTGCTTTATATAGACCACAACTGTATGATTTAGATGTAAAAAGGAAGGATTTAAAACCATGATATGTCCCCTTTAAACCAGGGGTGTCAACCTCATTTCACATCAGGGCCAGACATATAAAATATTTATCTGTAACTCTCCTTTTACAACCTAAACCTAAAACCAAAATTAATGATTTCTGATAAGTTTGACACTCTTGGTTTTGTGGTTTAAAGCTCCACCCTCTGACCCCATTAATGTAATCAATATAATTACTTTAATTTAGAAAGTGCCTTTTAGGCCACTTAAAAACACTACAATAAAAACATGAGTCATGGTTTGAGTAGTAAATAAAATCCAAACATTGCCATAGTTAATTATAGATGCCATAATGTTTTCAGTCTTCATTTAGAGTGTTGACCAATTTATACCAAAAACTTGACAAATTTTTATTGCTCGCCAAATAAATGGAGTCATGATTAATTCATTCAAAATAAATACTTTATAAACCTTTATAAAAAAGCAAACACCTGTGAGGTTAAAATTGATTTAGCACTAACCAATTCATCTGAATAACCTATAACATTTTTAATAAGTGGAAAAATGCTGAATCTTTAGTTTTGAGAAGAATTGTAAGTTTCACAACTTGCAAAGTTTACAATTTACAAATTTTCATTAGAATAATTAGGTGTAAACTACAAAACTAAGAGGGCAGTGTTCACCACAAACAATCATAGAAGTACTTGGATCAATTATTCACAGTCAAACTCAAGCTTTAAAGAAGGCCAGCACATGGTGCAGAACCTTCTGAATCACATTTCTCACAGCAACTGAATGAAGAGTGAAAATCCTCCTTATATAGTCCAGTCCAGCTGATTGTCAACAACTCACAGTCGTGCTCAACTCTACAGGTGCAGCAGATCTCCCTGATTGACATGATGAGCTGGACATGGCTGTGCACTTTGTACCAATCTGTAACAGTATGGTAAATCCCCCAATAGATCCCCTGGAATTATCAAACATTTTGGCATTTCTCAGTAAAAGATAACCAACAATTTGATCTCATTTCACATTTTGTTGATATTTTCCTGCATGGAAACATCAGTGACAGTGAAAGAATCTTGTCAAAAAATTGTAAATATGGTTAAAGTTGCATTTTTTGCACTAGACAAATGTTTTGTTCAGACATTGATGTACTTTACCACCATGTAGACCCTTATTTGTGTGAATGTGGACAGAAAAACAGAAACAGACTTTACCTGGAGAACGATTAAAGATTCAGACTTTCTCAAATTCAGCCCAAAATAATACTGAAATAAAGTACATAATGAAAATACTAGTTAATTACAGTGTTTAAGTGGATTAAATTAAAGCAGAATTAAGTGTTTACAAGATAGAGGAATTATTTAATTCAGAATTGAAGTTGGAATAAACCAGCCACCTAATTCAGATTTAAGTTTAAGTTGGAATTAAATTTGCATTAGGAATTAAATGTTTACAAGGTGAGTTTAAAGATGATTTAACTTTTATTCTGAATTAAAGATGAATTAAAGCTCAAATGTAAACGTGGCCAGTGACAAAGAAAAAAAACTAAGCTGACTGAATAAATAAAAGTCCAGCAAAAGAGCTCACCTACTCCAGGGTCAGCCTTCTATGAGGCACAGACCTGCCATGCCTGTGAGTGTGTGAGGATCAGTGTACTGTGAGACCCTCTACTCTCATGTTTACCATCACCACAGTACCCTCCACAGTGAGCACACCTGTTTGGCTCTGCACTGGAGCAATGTGGACGTCAGGAGAGGGGGGTCCAGCAGCAGGCTGTCCTCATTCTCTAGTGCTGTTGACACATGGCCCATTCCCCATTAAAGTGTGGCCCTTCATATAGAAGGTATTCTCTGCAGTTATCTGCTGGTAACTGCAGGGAATAAGTGAAAAAAAGAGGTAGTTTATGTTGTAAAAGTTACAAGGTCATGATGAACCAATTACACAGTCATAAAATAAAATCACATCAATGAACTGACAGCTCAGTGACTGGTTCAAATTTTATATCACACATTTATGGAGACTTTTTCTCTAAAACTAGTGTTTTGATCATGTTTGTTTTACAAATACAGAGTAGTCAGTATCAGTGCACAAAGTAACAATAAGTGCAGGCTCAGATATTTATATACTGCATTTTATATAGATTTATATTTGACAAAGTGAAAGTATAGAATACAGTTGTATGACATCATGTGTGAGGTGTTAATGTAATATATATAATTATTTAAGCTCATTCTGCCTCTTCCTGAACTGTATATTTATTTTGGAGATATTATGTATAGATTATTTTAAAGGTGCAAAATAGATAAATAAAAATAGATTAATTACATTTTATAAAATATATTTAGTAATTATTTTAAAAATGGCAGTGGGCTGACAAAGTATGAATTTTTTATTTTATTATTATAACATGTTTTAATTTATTTTAGAACTTACATTATTATTTTTAAATATCTGTATTATTTATTTTATTTTCATTATTACTAGACATTTCAGGTGACGCCAATTCATTTCCAGGTGACCCCACATGGGGTCACGACCCCAATGTTGAAAAACCCCTAATGTAACCACCAAAGAGAGCAGTGGGCTGCTAAGGTGTAAAATTGTTGTTGTTTTTTGTCCTTTTTATTGTGGCCACCCTGAGGCCACCCTGAGGCACACCTGTGCAATAATCATTCTGTCTAATCAGCATGTTGATATGACACACCTGTGAGGTGGGAGGGGCTATCTCTGCTCACTAACACACATTTACACACATTTGTAACAATATCTGAGAGAAACAGATCTTTAATGTTTATAGAAAATGTTTTAGATCTTTGAGTTCAGCTCATGAAAAATAGGAGCAAAAACAAGTGTTTATATTGTTGTTCAGTGTATATATATATATATATATATATATATATATATATATATATATAAGTATTGTTCAGTATCAATGAAAAAAATTGGAATAGCATTTTGTTATTTCGTTATTTAATGGTTATTTATATATAAATTACAATATACTGAAGTTAAAGTAAAAACATGTTAATAAATATATGATTGTTTTTAACCCCAGCTGAACTGATAACCTTATTAACCATTTATTAGTAGTTTTAACCCATCATCATGAATAATTTTTACATTTTGACCCAGCATGGTGTGTATGTGGGGGGCAGTGGCTGCCTCTCACCTTAGAATCTTGGAGACGTCTGGGGGGCTGCTCGGCCCTGGTGGGGGGGGGGCCTGGGGCTCTTTCTGCTAGCCTGGCTGCATCTTCAGGCCTGGGGCAGTGCTTGGGTTTACAGTAGCGGTTCCTGCACAAACATTGGTCTACGATGCACTGGCCTTGGACTGTGGGATAAAACTGGTACTGGGCTTAACTTTAGACATGTTGATCCTAAATACCTGTTTTAGGTTTTACCACTCACTCCTTCTCTCTGTACACAGCCACCACTTTTATAGCTAAGCTCCACACTGGTCACCAGACTGGTTTGATTACAAATATGCACAATATACACAACTATAACATCACATCTCACTCTCACTTTAAAATAATCAGCTCTTCTCCACCCTTTCCATTTTCTACCTTGACTCCCTCTTCCCTGTTCCCTTCCCCCCATCTAGGTGTAACACTGCCCTTTCTTTTTATGTCCTCCTTTATAAAGTATGTCTTACCTTTCCTTACAGGGAGGGCTGGTGATGGTCACATTATACAATAAAATAAATTATTTTATTTAATTACACTAACAAAACATGCATTGCTGTCTATGAAATATTGCATTTCTTGTAATGTTGACCTTTAACAGCATGTGCAGACAAAGAGAGAAACAAATAGTAATGTTATGTCAAATCTGGAAGTTTTGTTTTTTTTCACAAAATGTGAATGTCAATAGAAAAACATTTCATTCATAAGTATTTAAATTGAAAACAATCTTTGATGAGCCAAAACATCACTATCTATCTTTTATCACTATCTTGTTTTTGTGCAATGCTTTACTGTAATAATATTAATAATTTGTATTTGAAACCTGTTACTAAAATATTTAAATTGCTTTTATTTACTTGTTTGTGTAATTTTATATGTGAAACACTTTTATCAAAATTAAATAAAATGTCAAAAAAAATAAATTTTACTAGATAGTCGGTCACCAGATTATCTGGATACTATTTGGACCGTAACACTGTTAAGATCACCTACACCATAAAACAATGAACTTTAAACGTGATCAGCTTCATACGAGCTAAAACATCCACACACTGAATGAAAACAGGAGCAGAAAACTGCTGAAATAAATCCTAAACAGTCCTATTGTGTGAGGAGACCTGGTCCAGGACCTGTTGAGGAAAACCACTGCACCAGTGGACTTCAGTTCTTGTTCTAATTTACTGTAAATATCCAAATATCTCACAAACAGAACAAGATTTAGTTGGTTTTTCTGTATTTATGTTTTGGTTTTAAGTCAGTAAAACAAAATAACCACTGTTTATTTGTTATTTTGATTTAGTTTTAAAACGTAATAACCACAGAACAAAGGGTACATGTATAACAACTGTCTTTAGCCTGTTTTTATGAATATTCATAAACTACTATCTAACTGCTCCCTGGGTGTCTGTAGTTAGCAGCCCACTGCTAACCCTCTGGGAAAATGGGTCAAAATGCAGAGAATGAGTGAGTGATCAATAAAGTTACATTATTTTATTTATTATTGATCAGTTGATTATCCAGATGTGTCGCTGGTTTGGCTGGTCCTGAGCTCTACGTCTGGTGTCAGCAGTGAAAGTGTGGAGATGTTATCTCTGTGTGGCTACCGTTAGCTGGAGGTTAGCTGTGGGCTACATGGTGCTGTGGTGTGATGGACGTCTGATGGTGGCTCAGAGTGGGAGTTGTTGTGGTAGAATGTTCTCCTGTGCATCAGGACTTAAGGCCTGTCTGAGGGAATGGGTGAGGAAGCTCCTGTTAAGGTCCGGTGTGGGTGTGGACCCAAAGGCAGAGAGAGAAGGAGGCAGAATCTAAGCATAACATTCATGGAACCAGTCCATGTCTTTATTCTCCAAAACAAAACAAAACTTAAATCCAAAACTGCAGGAGGAACAGGGAACAAAGACCAGACGCAGCAGGACACGATGAGGGCTGACAGCATAAACACACACATTAACAATGATCCCACAGTCATACTGTGACCAAGCACTCAGTTAAATAGTGGAGGAGGCCTGATTGGGAATGGGCCACACCTGGGTGGAAACAAGAGGGAGCTAATCAATCACCAACCAAGCACACAGACATCACTGGGGGGTGGAGCCACAAACAGGAACACCTGAAACACAGACAAGATTTAAACACATGACTAGACTCAAACCAAATAAACAAAGATACAGAATAACTTAAAGAGAACCCCAAAGGATAAATAATTAACAGAACATGACAGCTCCATACTCATACACATAAATTATTTACCTGTGATGTACCATGGTGATAATTGATAGTGTAACTCTTGCTTGTTTGAAAGTAGCAACAGTAGAACATTATTTGTGTGTAAATATTACTCATGTTAATGTGTATTAATGGTAGGCTAGGCTAACGTTGCATTGCTATTCCATTTCAATACTTATTTTATGAAGCTATAGACTGGTCATATTATATGGCATATGTTCAGGTTCTAATGTCATGTAGACTACACAACAATTAGGCTACATTAAAACAATCTGGTCTGTTTTAACAGCACATCAGCCCTTGTCCTTAATATCAGCTAATGTATAAAGTCATCTAGTATTGTTTTGTCCTTGTTATCTCTAGCATCTGTCCAGGTTAGCAGTAGTTTTAATTTAGAGTTCAGTAAAACTTACTTTGTCAAAACAAGCACAGTTGTAGCTATAGTGTGCTAATATATGTACATGTTTGATCATTAAAAATAGGCTACATTATTATTAGTCTATGAGTTTTTATTACATACAATGGTTAGATCATTTCACACACAGTTTTCATTTCATGTCTATTGTGACCTTTCTCATTGTTTTGGATAAACAGAGTCCATGATTTATTCACTACATTGTAAGACAATGATTTGGATGAAAGTATAACCTACATTCTGCAGCTCCATCACAACTGTGGATACAAAATGATGGTTGGACACCTGAATACACAAGGCATACACATACAAAGTAAGTATTATTAGTATTTAACCTAAACTGTTCTGGGATTATTCATCAATAAATTGGTATTTGTCCTACTTGCTGATTTATTAAGATGTCAAAAAGAAGCTTCTTTACTGACAGTCATTCTAGATTTTTGGCTATTTGTGAATTTTCTTCCAGGTTTGGGAATGATTAACAGTTTAGATATTCTTTATCTGTGTTTATTGTATACATATTCATACCTTGTCCTTTCTGACTCATACACTAACATTTACAACACAGGTTTATGGTCCTTGATTAATATCTGGTCAGTATGGGGTTTGAACCCATGACCTTGGCGTTATTAGCACCACGCTCTGACCAGCTGAGCTAACTGGCCTATGAAGCTGCAAAAATGTGTAAAAATTTGGTTGAGTTAAAACGATCACGGTTCTAAACACCTAGAAAGTTGGCAGTAGAAAATTCAGCAGTACTCATCCCTTAGCTTAAAGCTGCAGTATGTTTTTTTTTTTTTATGTTATTTGGTCAAAAATCCATAATCATCTTTGAGCATATTGTAATCCAAAGTGTTCTGAGTAGACAGTGAATCTCTTCTTCTTCTCCAGGCTCTGAAAATGAAGTTTATCAATACAGAATGGATGTCAGCCAATCAGAGTTCTTTCTAACAATGGGGCCATCCAATGAGCTGTTTTAAGCATTACTATTGGCTGCTTGAGCTGCTCGTCAAAAGTCAGTGTGTTCTTGATCTGAGAGTAGATAAAGTCTCATGGCTTTATATTCCAGCAGAAATCTCTAACGTGACTTCTGTCAAATCAAGAGGAAAAATGAAGACTGAGGTGGAGAAGCAACAGAATAAAGGCACAAACATGTTCATGAGGAACAGAGTCACAGAGGTTCCTCTGACTCTGTGTGTGTGGTGGACTTCACTTGATCTGCTTTCAGTCCGTGCACAGTCTGCCCTGAGTCAGAGAGAGAGTGACAACAAACGAGATAAATAGCTTGTAAAACTAAGAGAAACATTATCTAAGGTGGAGACAGAGAACAGACACATTTCATCTGCAGTGTGGAGTGTGTCTGCTCTGATCAGCTGTGGCTCTGAGCCTCTTACTGTCCTCACAGCAGTGAGTGATACATGCTTTTATGTCTCTAAAACATCAGAAAACTCTCCAATAACACAAGATAAAGTCTCTACATTTGTTACTAGTCTCTATGGAGAAAACAGTCACAAAGAGTTCCACAGTTGTGTGTGTGTGTGTGTATGCAAGAGTTCACAAGAAGTCTGTTGAGTTTTTCAGGAGGGGAGGGGGGAGTGTGGAGCGTCTCATGATTCTACATACTGCAGCTTTAAAGCATGATATAACAACTGTAGCACAACTAGCATGTGGTTAAGATACATGTGTGTTTGTTGAGAACTGACTGAACAAAGGCTCTTGATTGGTAGCCTTTGAAATTGGTAAAAAAATTAGGATTTGATGAAGGAGTTGGAATTCCCTCTAAACTGAGGACCAAGATAAGACCACACTCTATCATTACTGTTGTTGACATTAAGATTGAACTGTGAGAGAAAAAAGATACAGCATGAGAGGGATTTTTAGAGCCTTTTGAATGATAATCTTTGTAAAATGCCTAGTCAGCTGATTGAGGCTGTGTGTGTCAGACACTTTCTGTATCCACGGACCAATCAGATCATTCATTCATTCATTATACACTTTCATTATACACTGTGGTGACGCTGACAGCCTCAGCAGGAACATACAGCAGTTGTGCTGCTATACACAAAGTGTGGGGGTCCTTTCTCACCCCTGTCACAGGAGCGTGCACGTAGCCAGGCTGACATCACCTGGGTTAAGAGAGTGAGTTGATATCTCAGTTCATAGTGCAGCTGCTCTCTGACAGAGAATGTTTGGTTAGGTGAAACCCGCTAACGGAGATAAATCCAGGATATACGTATCCAGCTTTGTAGTACAGGCCCACAGAGCTACACATCTTTAAACTACAGATGATCAGTGTGTGTGTGTGTGTGTGTGTGTGTGTTTTCTCACCCTGCAGCATCTGTAGCTTCAAACCCTCCATGAGTGGCTCTGATTGGCTGCAGGCAGCTCAGAACTACATGAAGGCTCTGCAGTATTCTTTAACACAAGGGTTCTCAACCTGGGGGTCAGGACCCCATTTGGGATCAGGAAACACTGTGAGGGGGAAGATGACTAGATACTATGGCACAAATAATACTAAACTTCCTCAATAACAGCACTGATCTTATCATAGCTATCACACACACGCACGCACGCACACACGCACACACATACACACACAGGGCCTCATAGCTCAGAGGTTAGAGCACTGGTCTTGTAAACCAGGGGTCGTGAGTTCAATTCTCACTGAGGCCTTCACTCACTGTTACCTACTGGGGGTGGGGCTAATGGTTTTGTTCACACCCTTTAACTGCTCAAGGATTGGTATAAATGGAAAGCGTCACTTTCCAAGTGAGCTGAAGTGTCTCCATGGTAACTCCCAGCTGTGACAGCAGGGGGCGTGGTCTCCTTCAGTCCCTGCTGCACATATCTGACCAAAGCGTTTCTTCATCATCTTCATCATCACACACTTCTGTGGTAACGTGGAAGTTGACTTTTATTCTGAAGGACAGGACACACAGCTGTTCTTACTGAGCTGCAGGGTTGGACTCAATTACATTTTCAATTACCCATGTTCAATTACAATTCATTTATAATAATGTTTTAGCCTCAGGAACTCAATTACATTTATGTTCTTAATTACTATTGTTTAATTACAATTAATCACAATTACTGAGCCTAAAATAAATAACCTAATAAAAGTTAACCTTTCTGTTAGCATCTCTAATGCTAACAGGTCCTAAATCAGCTGTAAAATACACTATAACATCTCATTTATTTCCTATCTATTGATTACCTTGTCAGGATTCATAATCAATGAAAATATAGGTTTTAATATTTTTGGTGTGAAAGTCTGAGCATTTTTTACCCCTAGATTAATTTTTTTTAAATATTAAAATGTGGGACAGTTTGATATGAAACATATTTTATTAATTATTAACTACATATGTGTAGAACTACTGTACATAGAACTGTAACATGGTTCCACAGTTTAGCGCTAAATCATTATTGAGAATTTTTATAGAATTTTCATGGCAATTACAATTACAATGTCAATTATCTATTAACTAATTTCTAATTTAAATACAATTAAAACAGCAACATATTTTTAAAATTATAATTATAATTATGTCATAATTGAAATGAATTATCAATTACAGAATTAGAATTGACCCACACCCTGCAGAGCTTCATGTGGGTCAGAAATGACTCGTATAATTTAACTATATTTAGTGTGAACCTTTGAAATGTTTGTTATTTAGAACATATTTACAGTTGCTCAGGTAGTACAGGGGTAGTCTTCTTATCCAGAGGTCTTCTTCTGATCACACTGCTATGTGCCAAAGTGTCTTTGAGCAAGATGTTTTAATGGGTGACTGGTGCCTTGCATGGGAGCTCTGTCCATTTCAAGTCCTTTTACCTGAAAGCTGGGATTTATGACTGTTTGATGATTTACTGCTAAAATGGTTCTAAAGATGGTGCAGGTGGGACCAGATGAGAAGAATGAGGATATTATTGGTTCTTATGCTGAGTCTGAAACTGCTTATGAGGACGACGACCCAGTTTATGTGTTTCATAAAGTTCTATAAAGGAATGAGAATCTTTCCACTCATCATAGAACAAGAAGCTTCCCAGGACCAACATCTGGATCCACAGTAGTTTCACCAAAAGATTCCTGGGATATGTTCAATATAACTGAGGAGGTTCTAAAATGCACCAACTTGGAGAGAAGAAGAAGCTCAATGAGAAGAAACTATTCATCGTGTGGAGTCATTGTCAGAATAAGTCAAACATACCACCCATCATGAGGTCCTCCACATCACAGGAGATGTCAACATGACCATGGTGAGCTTTGTGCAGAAGAAAGGAAAGTCTGTGGTCCTCCTGAGGACTATGTATGATGACACAACAGTGGAGGACAGCAGAAGAAACAAACAGAAGGAGGATGAGATGGTTAACAACAACTCATGGAAGTGAAGAACACAGAGGTGGTCAATGGTGCTCTGGTACAATATGGTGGATGTTAACAACACCCTGATTACATGAGTGTTCTAAACAATGCACAGCAGCTATTCATCAAGGAGCTGGACAAAGAACTGCTCATTCCACATATACAGTAAGGATGGAGGACACACCACAACTACATATGCATTTCATTGATGCAATGAGAAGATGTGTGATATAAAAACACAACACTACCATCATACAGCCATAAGAAGACATCAGGCTGGAGGGACAAGGAGAAAAGTAGGCGGTGCTCAATCTGTGGTTTCCATAGACAGAAAAGTCTCCAGCTGGTGTTCCCAGTGTCACCCAGTCTGTGTACAAATATGTAGGGGTCATCTGTGGGGAACGTACAGTATATAATGAGATAGTAGTTTGTGTTCTACAGATGTGGTTAGTTGTGGTTTAATTTGGTTACATTCACCAGATCACCATAGTTACAGTCCAGGAACAGTTCAGTTTAATGAGCATGTTTTCTGTTATTATCAGTATGTGTATGTGTTACACAATGATAAACACGTCTGAAACATTAAAAAAACTCCTAAAGTGATTATATGAAGTAAAGTATGGAGTCATTCATTCATTTAGAATCACACACAAAGAAACTATAACAATATATTATGCTTTCTAATAAAATGTGCACAACTCAATAAGGAGCCATTACAATCCATCAAATCAGTCACACAAATAAACTCATTCAAATCAATGAGCAATAAAAACTGATTTACTGTCAATAGTCATTATTCTAATTATTGATCCAGAAAGTTGAATTGTGGGAAAAACATTTTGGGAAAAAGAAAGAAAAGTTTATTCATAGAAGAAGAAAGTAGACACAACTCCCTCAGATTGTTGCCATGACAACAGTTTCTCTGAGGAATGTTTGTCCTCCTTTACACATAATCAATATTATTGATTTCATCTAATTCTATATAATGAATAAATAACTAAATGGGCCTAAATCAAACAATAAATAAACTACACATATAACACAGGACAAGTCAACAACAGCTGTGTTGCCAGGTTGGGTTTAGAGTTTTTGAAGGAGACGATGTAGATACATTTATGACAGTTTATGGTAGAATTAGAATATAATAACAGCTCTATCTGGATGGCTCTGTGACAGCTACACATTGTTGAGAGGAAAAAATAAATAAACAGGAAACAGAAGGGTCTCATTCATAGACTTATTAAAAAGTTTATTTAGTCACTTTAAAGTATTTAAAAAGCTAAATGAGCCTCTGTTTAGATAGTTTTAGTAGCACAGGCTACATACCTGAGCTAACGTCAGTAAACTTTACTAAACTTACATTATTAGTTTCATGCTTAAAGATGTTAATGTACAGGTTCTCTGTCTGAAAACAGCTGCTGGTTTAAGAGTAAATTAGTGCAGAAAACAACCTTTTGGTTTGTGAAACCATTAAATATTAAGAATCAATCATTTCAGCAAAACAGATGATATTATCAGTTAAACATCTTGTAATAAGTGCAGGTAAATGTAGTATCTATATAGAGCCAGGAGGTGGTGGTAGAGCTACAGTATAGATGTGCTGTTCCACAGGTTGGACCATGTGAATAGATTGTAAACTCTCCATGTGACCAGCAGTGATTAGAACTCAGTGAAGGAGAACCAGCAGAACAACAAGGATGCTTTAAAAGCACAGAGTCAGTTAAACTCAGACACAGAGTAGCTCATCTGGAGGACTGGGACCATTCCTGGAGGACTGGGACCATCATTCCTGGAGGACTGGGACCATTCCTGGAGGACTGGGACCATTCCTGGAGGACTGGGACCATGGTCCTGGAGGACTGGGACCATCCCTGGAGGACTGGGACCATTCCTCCTGGAGGACTGGGACCATTCCTGGAGGACTGGGACCATGGTCCTGGAGGACTGGGACCATTCCTGGGGGGCTGGGACCATTCCTGCGGGGCTGGGACCATTCCTGGAAGACTGGGACCATTCCTGGAGGACTGGGACCATTCCTGGGGGGCTGGTCTGATGTCACCTGGAAAGTGATGGAGTGTGTGAGGCTGTGAGGGCTTGAAGCACTAGAAATAAAAAGTGTTATTTCTGTGTCCAGTAAATACATTTTGTTAGTTTTGTTTTGTTCTCAGAGGAAAAAACTTCAGGGTTCACTGTTCAGCTATTGTTTATTTTATGCATTAAACAGTGTCATAAATGTATTTACCTCCCTATAGGCTACATGATGGAGCCAGTGCACTACTGATACTATTGGAATCATTTACAATCTCATTCTTATTTTTTTTTTTTCCCAAACTACATTTTAGTCGAGTCGTAAAAAGTTACTCAGAAATAATAAACAAATTTACACAAATCAAAAAAGAAACAAACTACAAAGCAAAACCACTCACTGTCACATTAGCATGTGAAGCACAATACAACAACTTAGACTATACACAATGTATCTATAATGACATATCTACAATTACACAAATATAAACATATATACACACATATATTTACACACAGATTAAACCTGTTCTTTCTTGGTTTCTTTTAAAACACTAAAAACTTAGACATATCTCAATATAAACTGTCAATATAATCTCCTGTATAACATAGGAGCAACAAAGACACAAAAAGTCATTTTACCTTTAACTGTAACAACAGATGAATTATATCAGAATCAGAATCAGAATCAGAAATGTTTTATTTGCCATGTACAGTTTTAAGGACAGTACAAGGAATTTGACTTGGTGGTTGGTGCACAAAACAAGCAACAAAAAGAAATAAAAGAAATAAAAACAAAACAACAAAGAACAACCCAGCAACAATAATAATAATAATAATGATAAATATAAAGGATGAGGGATAAATAAAGGATAGATAGAGAATAAAGGATAAATAGGATAAATATAAATATATATATACAGTGCAGCAGATATCAAGCTGGTGGAGGTGGTGATCGGGTGGGGGGGGGTTCAGTGGGTGACTTGGGGTGTGTTCATGTGGATGGTGGCAGAGGGAAAGAAGCTGTTTTTTGTGTCTGGAGGTTCTGGTCCTGATGGACCGAAACCTCCTACCAGAAGGGAGAGATTGAAACAGTTTATGACCGGGGTGGGAGGGGTCGGCCACAATCTTTCCTGCACGCCTCAAAATCCTGGAGGCGTACAGGTCCTGGAGGGAGGGCAGATTGCAGCCGATGACCTTCTCTGCAGAGTGGATGATACGCTGCAGTCTGGCCTTGTCCTTGGCCGTAGCTGCAGCGTACCAGATGGTGATGGAGGAGCAGAGGATGGACTGGATGATGGAGCTGTAGAAGTTCACCATCATCTTTGTTGGCAGACTGAACTTCTTCAGCTGCCGCAGAAAGTACATCCTCTGCTGAGCTTTTTTGATGAGGGAGCTGATGTTCAGCTCCCACTTGAGGTCCTGAGTGATGATGGTCCCCAGGAAGCAGAAGTACTCTACAGAGCTCACTGTAGAGTCTCCCAGGGTGAGGGGGGTGAGGGGGGCTGGGTTCTTCCTCGAGTCTGCTATCATCTCCACTGTCTTTAAAGCATTGAGCTCCAGGTTGTTCTGGCTGCACCAGGACACCAGCCGGTCTGTCTCCCACCTGTAGTCAGACTCGTCTCCATCAGCGATGAGACCGATGATGGTCGTGTCGTCTGCAAACTTCAGGAGTTTGACCGACTGGTGAGAGGAGGTGCAGCTGTTGGTGTACAGGGAGAAGAGCAGAGGAGAAAGAACACAGCCCTGAGGAGATCCAGTGCTGATGGTCCGGGGAGCAGAGATGGTTTTTCCCAGCTTCACGTGCTGCTTCCTGTCAGACAGGAAGTCTGTGATCCACCTGCAGGTGGAGTCTGGCACGTTCAGCTGGGAAAGCTTGTCCTGAAGGAGAGCTGGGATTATTGTATTAAAAGCAGAGCTGAAGTCCACAAACAGGATCCTGGCGTAGGAGCCTGGGGAGTCCAGGTGCTGGAGGATGAAGTGGAGAGCCAGGTTTACAGCATCGTCTACGGACCTGTTGGATCTATAGGCAAACTGCAGGGGGTCCAGGTGGGGGTCGGTGATGTCCTTGATGTGGGAGAGCATGAGGCGTTCAAAGGACTTCATGACCACAGATGTCAGAGCGATGGGTCTGTAGTCATTAAGTCCTGTGATCCTCAGCTTTTTAGGGACAGGAACGATGGTGGAGGCCTTAAAACAGGCTGGTACGGTGCATGTCTCCAGTGAGGTGTTAAAAATGTCTGTGAACACTGGAGACAGCTGATCAGCACAGTGCTTTAAGGTAGAAGGAGAGACAGAGTCCAGTCCACAAGCCTTACGGGGGTTTTGTCTCCTGAAAAGTCTATTCACATCTCTCTCTTTGATGGAGAAAGGTGTCTCTGTAGGAGGGGGGGAGGAGGGGGGGAAGATAGGGGAGAGAGCCTCTGTAGGCAGCTGGGGTGAAACTGTAGCTTTGATGTGGGGGGTGAAGGTGTTGGAGTGAGGCTGGTCAGAGGTGTGAGGAGGGTTGGAGTCAGGTCTGTCCCATTGTCTGTCAAATCTACAATAGAAGTTATTCAGACTGTTGGCCAGGCAGAGGTCGTTAGCAGCAGCAGGGGCTCTGGGCTTGTAGTTTGTAATTTGCCTGAGCCCTCTCCAGACAGAAGCCGAGTCATTTGCAGAGAACTGATGTTGTAACTTCTCTGAGTACAAACGTTTGGCTCTTCTCACCTCCTTTTCAAACGTGTACTTCGACTCTCTGTACCTGGCTCTGTCTCCACCCCTGAAAGCGACCCTCTTTGTCTGCCCTCAGCCTCTGAGCTTAGCTGTGAACCAGGGTTTGTCATTGTTATAACTCACCCTGGTCTTTGATGGAATGCAGCTGTCCTCACAGAAGCTGATGTAGGACGTCACAGCGTCTGTAAACTCATCCAGAGAACTGTTCGCAGACCTGAAAACATCCCAGTCAGTACAGTCCAAACACTCCTGGAGTTTCTCCACTGCTTCACTGGTCCATTGTTTAGATTCCTTCACCACAGGTTTACAGAGCTTCAGCCTCTGTCTGTATGAAGGAATCAGATGGACCATCAAATGGTCCGATTGGCCCAGTGCAGCACGGGAAAACGGCGTGATAAGCACTGCTTAGTGTGGTGTAACAGTGATCCATATTCTCTGGTCTTTGGTGAGAGCAGACGTGTTTTCGTTTGCTCCGATAACACGACCTTGGCTACAGCTGGCTACAGCTGAACAGCCTGAACAGCCTGAAAAACTGGGCCCAAGACTGAAGGAAAATGGTGAAAAAACCGCAGGGAGGCCCTTCAGAACCCAATTCGGGTTTGGAAGAGGTCAAGGAGATGATACGCGAGGGTCTACAAAACCTATCTGCCGAGATAAAGTCGTTGGAAAAGACGCTGGAAAATTCACTGGAAAGACTACAAAGCGAAACAAAGGTACTGAAAGAAAAGAATGAAAGAAATGCTGAAGAGATAAAATTGTTGAACGCGAGGGTTGAACAGCTGGAACAAAAGGAAAGAGAGAAAGATGTCATCATCACAGGCCTAAAGATAAAACCCAGGAGCTACGCGAGTGACGAAGAAACAAATCAATTGAACAACAGGTCATTGACTTCCTGAAGTCGAAGGACATTGTTCCTGAACCCTGACAACATCAACTCCTGCCATCTCCTGCCAAAGAAAAATGATAACAGAGCTGTAAAAATAACCTTCACGAATATAAAATTCAAAGGAGAAATACTCAAGCAAAGAAACAAACTCAAGGGAACGAAGGTGTACATCAATGAAAACCTGACGAAACAAAATGCAAGCATTGCATGGAAAGCACGCCAAATAAAAAAAGAAGGAAAGATTTTGAAGACGTGGTCAAAAAACTGCAGGATTTACATCCAGGAAGAAGAGGACGGAAAAGCAGTTCTCATCAAAACGATGGACAACTTGGGAAAATACGAAGGATCCACCTAAACAACAACATTAGTGATGGTAATCATGGATATGGACCCAGATCTATATAAACACTGGAAACAAAACTAAGACTGTGATTATTTTACGGAGACCGAATTAAATGTGGAAACCAAGAGTAAAAAAGGTCTGTCATTTATTCATTTTAATTGCTAGGTGGTGGAGTGATTAAGGATTACATTAAATTTAAATTCAAAGTGTTTATTGTCATATGTGCAGTTAGAAACACGATTTTTTTTATATACAATGAAATTACTACCTTGCTTATGAACTAAGATATAATAATGTGTTTATACAAGTTAAATTTAACAGTGGAAAATACAACACTGCCAATAAAACTAACAACAGCAGTTAGAAACACGCTTATGAACTAAGATATATTACATTAAAATACTACTTTGCTTGTGAACTGGGATGTGGTGATGTGTTTATACAAGTTGGATCTGATCCCATCATCAGACAGTGGGAAATACAACACTGCCAATAGAACTAACAACAGCTTGGATTACCCTTGATGTAGAGACAAAACAAGGTGACATTGTGGATGAAAAGGGAAGAACCTTCCAAACACCTTCGAAAGAGGAACTATTCTTGAACTGGAGGAATGCTAACAACGTCTGGCAGGGAACAAGGCCAACAAAAACAAAGATAGAGAGGACAACACTGACTACAGATGGACGTTCAGAAGAAATCAAGAATGTTTTTGACCAGAGAGACATGTAAACCCATGTAAATCTGCGATGGTAAAACAGGGGACGGGACCCGGATAAGCAAACTGCTTCTCTCGTCTCCTTTTTCGGCATGTACAAAAAATGTAAAAAAAAAAAATTAAAAAAAAGTGAATGTAACCATGTCGGAAATAAACTGAATAAATAAGTGTCTTCTCCTCTCTGGTCGGACATTTAATTAATTATCTATATTTGGGGAGCTGGTGTGAGAGGTCCCCTTTATTAAAGTCACCAAGCACAATGATAAAAGAGTCCGGGTAGGTCCGCTCCATGCACAGGATCTGGTCGGCGAGTGTGCGCTGTGCCTCGCGCACATCAGCTGACGGTGGGATGTACACACCAGCTCCC